>NC_064851.1:71091736-71133414 GCF_024139225.1 Suncus etruscus | reverse complement strand
ATGGGAGGATGAGAGGGAGGGAGAATGGGAGGGAAATAGGAGGGAATAGAGAAAAGAAAGGAGAAAATAAGGAAGGAAAAAAGGAAGGAAGGGAGGAAGGAAGATAGAAAAGAAAGGAGGAAATAAGGAAGGAAAGAAGAAAGAAAAAAAGAAAGAAAGAAAGAAAGAAAGAAAGAAAGAAAGAAAGAAAGAAAGAAAGAAAGAAAGAAAGAAAGAAAGAAAGAAAGAAAGAAAGAAAGAAAAAGAAGAAAAAGAAAGAAAGAAAGAAAGAAAGAAAGAAAGAAAGAAAGAAAGAAAGAAAGAAAGAAAGAAAGAAAGAAAGAAAGAAAGAAAGAAAGAAAGAAAGAAAGAAAGAAAGAAAGAAAGAAAGAAAGAAAGAAAGAAAGAAAAAGGGTGGAAGGGAGGAAGGGAGGGAGGAAGGAAGGGAGGGAGTAAATAAAAAGGAGGAAGGAAGGAAGGAAGGAAGGAAGGAAGGAAGGAAGGAAGGAAGGAAGGAAGGAAGGAAGGAAGGAATGGAGGGAGGAAGAAAGGGAGAAAGGTAGGGAAGAAAGGAAGGAGGGAAGGAAGGGAGGGAGGGAGGAAGGGAGGGAGGAGGGAAAGAAAAAAAAAAGCAAAGTGAATAAAATGATTGGGTGGAACCAGTATCTACCAGTTCAGCAGTCATGGCTGAAACTTATCAGTTGAAGGATGCAAAAGGTTTCTTTGTTCCTGTCATCTTTGCTGCTGTTGTTTTGCCTTTTTGTTCTTATTTTTTCTCATGATGGAGAAATATACTTTTTTACCAACTTATATATTAAAACATGGCTTCAATTAAAAAATTTAAAGAGTTGATTTTAAGCTTATGACAACAATTTTTCTCTGGCAGCCTACATGGAGCCTACATGGAGCTCATGTGATCTCTCTTAAGCTCTGATGCATTAAAACATCATTTTATGACTAAAACCCAACTACAATCATGTTTGTAATCATGATGCTTAAATAGAGATACTATTTAAAAAATAAAATAGAAGTCAAACCCCACACACACAAACACACACCTGATGTTCTTAACTGAATTTAATTACAATGTGAAGCAAAATTTGTAATGACAAAAGTGTTAAATATAAAGATGATTAAAATTGTATTTGCTTGACAAAAATAATAGCATTGTACAAAGCCTACAAAGAGTTTATTTGGAATATATATCATTTCAATTCTCCATGGTTCATATTTGCTATGACACTGTCAGCATTCTTGACCCAAATCTTAAGAAAAACTGCTGTGATGTCTTCTTTTCTTATCTCAGTTATGTATCACATTCATCCTCTGGCCTGATCTCACTGAGAATCGTTAAAGACATTGTACTCTCCTGTCAGCTGCTAGCTGCTAATCACTCAGTAAAATAAAAAGACTCAGATAAGAATTTAATGTGTGTTATCCTCATTCATCTAAGGATAAAATACATTTCCACAAAATCATCTCAAGAAATAACAAGTACAATTTTATAAATGGTAATCCATATATAAAATTTATAAGTTATAAAAATATATTATTATTTCTATAGATTTTCAAAAGATATGCATAGCTTTTTATGGCTTTAGAAGAGAAACAATTATGTTCAGTGCTTACTCCTGCCTCTGTGCTTAGGGATCATTCCTGGGGTGGCTTGAAGGACCATGTGGGGTGACACGGATCAAATACAGGTTGGCCATATGCAAGGCAAGTGCACTGACCAATGTGCTGTCTGTCCATTTCCCATTTCTAACATCTTATATATAAAAGAATTTCTATAAATATTTGTTGAATCAGTGAAAATAGATAAAATTATTTGCCATTAAATTCAATAAATCATAGAATAAATAATATTCATCTAATGGAATATTTTATTTATTCAACATGTTTTCATTATTATTGCATTTTAAAACCTAATTACTCTTCTATATGTAAGTATATGTTTATATATACACATATATAGATCAAATATGCACAAATAATTACATATATTATCTATATTTAACATATAATCATATATTATTTCATATGTTTTAATTATGGATGACTGATTTTATCCTGGGCTATTTCCTCCTCAATAAAAATCATTTTGACTCATAAGATTACTTTAATTGGTCAATGCTAACTGACCTAAATGTCCTAAATTAAATCATAGCACAGGATATCATATTGGCTGAAATAATTTATTAGATTATTAAAAATTGTAATTTCTTTGAGATTTTCTAGATAATTATAAGAATATAATAAAAATTCAATAAGAAACATCTTTCCTGGTCTCACACAGACAAAACATTTATACTTCATAGTTCATAATTCCCACAAATCCAAATGGCTATTACCAGTCACCCAGTGCTGTCATAGGTTATGAAGCAATTAAGACCTTTGAAGAGTTCAGAATGACTGTTTTCCCTTAAAACACTATGCAATTCACAAATGACATTCAGCTGCATTTAACTCATTTTAATGGTTTGATTGGATCCCATTTATCACTAGGACAAAAAATTCAGAGGACACATTTTTCATAATCGTTCTGTAAAATTATTGCAGTACATGCATTACTTAATAGACTGTTCTCAATTCTAAGGTACAAGGGCATAAAGGTAGTCTTAAAATGTTAGCTTCACCTCTATTACCTTGAATTGGTGCAATAACACTAGCCTGTGTTCTCAGTATTTTACTGGAACTCTTTCTGTTGCCATAGGGTTTTCACGCCTACATATTTTTATGCATGAGAAGATATATACAGCTATGACCAGAAGGAAGCATTTTTAAAAGCAATCTTTAATCATAGCTAAGTCTTTTAAATGATATGGAAGACAAGTGTAATGAGCAAATCTGTGTACTGGCTGGAGTGACAGGTGCAGATAAAGTCAAGTTGCTGTTATCAAGAAAGGACAGAATGAAGATTGGTGCTTAAGAAAAATGAACAGAAATGTGCTGCCTGAAGGCCCCAAAGCAAACACTGAGGTCTGGATGACAGCTTCCATTTTCACTTGCTGAATGCAAAAGATTGATGACATGTGGTAGACGATGGAAAAAGACAGCCTGATCCTATACATATACAGCATATTTCAGCAGTTTCCTTTGAAATATTAAAGTTAAGGTTTCAACCTAAGCCCAGATATAGTTGCAAAAATAATCAAGAATCTTACAAAATCACAATAACAAATCAGAACTGAGAGCAGAGAAAAGTAAAAAATAGTTAAGAAAAGAGGTCTGCAATTTAGGCTCATAATATAAATAAATCAATGTTATAATGCATGCACTTAATTTCAGGAATGGAAATTAGCATGTAATGATCTATTTATGAAATTAAGGTAACTATACTTCTTTGGATATTATTAAGTTTACATTGAAATAATTCCTCTTTGATAACATGAATATATAGGTCAAAATAATCAGCAAAAATTAAGCTATCTTTGAAATTTTTTGAAATATACTAGACAATATATAGTCAAATAGTTATAACTTGCAGATTTTCTATTTTATGTTATTATTTTATATCTTCTTTTTTAATATATAGTGTCAATTATCATCAGCATCACATTCTAATATGATAGAATGCTAATACTAGAAGGTTCACTAGAAACTCCTTAGTTTGTTGAAAGAAATTAAATTTTTATGTAGTTGAACCATTCAAAGAACTTTGACAACGGAACAAGATTTAAACAACTACTGCTACACATAAAAATGCTTTGCTATGAATTTGATACACTGAGTGACAATTCTACTATACCATATTTCACTGAATGATAACACTATTAATTATATGGCACATCATTATTTTACATAGTGTTAAAATTGATAGACTTTAAACAATAATATGGAATCATGTGGCATACCCTAATTTCAAAGAAATTTTATTTTTGATAGAAATTGGTATCTCTTTAAATCAGAAGACACTCCCCCCCTTTGACCTTTGCAAAAACCAAGATTATTCATTACTTACAGAAAACTAACTGCCACAACCATGAAGGAGCAGAACTTCTGGAATCATAAAGAAAGACTTTATCCTAGACTTTGTCCTAGGACCTATGCAAAAACCAAGATCTCTAATTACAGAAGATTGACCTTGATAACCACAACTGAGCAGAACATTTCCTGACACCATTAAAAAAAAAACTTTGGGGTTCCACAATAAGCATGGCCATAGCCTATAGTTTATCCCAATACAGTATGCTTGAAAGGTGAAGAAACCCTGTATCTCTTAGGCCAAGGGAATTCCCTTGCTAATTTCCCCAATTACTGTGCCTATGCAAAAACAAAACAAAACAACAACAACAACAAAAACTTGCCACATCAGATGCCCCTCCATTTTTTTAAATTTGATGTGTGTTTATTCTTTCTTTCCTCTTTTACATTTAAATTCATAGTTTCTACACGGGGGCTCAACCCTGCTTTTTTCCTTTTTTTTTTCTTTTTCAGCAGACTTATAGAACACAAAGCAGCTTGTTCCGCCTCATGAATTGAGGGAAATAAAGTGTATGGTACCAGATACAAGAAGTTTCATGAACATGGAGTGGAAATAAAAAAGATCAGTCCTAAATACCCAACCCAAAGTCAATAGCAATAGAATCAAGAGACCCAAACTACAACAAGGTATACACAAAAGAGACTTGTTACACTAGCAGTCAAGGGGGCCAACGGTGGAGACAGGGGAAACATGCTGGGAACAGGGGCAGAGGGTCAACATTGGTGGTGGAAATTGCCCTAATTTACTATTATTATGTATCATAAATATAACTGTGAAAGACTCATAATTCACATTGATCTCAATAAAAATTATAAAAAAATTGAAATGGGTATCTCAGATTAGCTAAAATGTTTTATCATGTATAGAAATTATCACTGGGTTCCAATCAAATTCATAATGAGATCATTTATGTTCTAATTCCAAAATTCCTGTTTTTGTTTTGTTTTGTTTGTTTTTTGGGGCCACACCCAGCTGCATTCAGGGGTTACTCTTGGCTCTGCATTCAGAAATTACTCCTGGAATAGGGGACCATAAAGAATGCCGAGGATCAAACCTACATCCATCCTGGGTCAGCTACATGCAAGGCAATAGCCCTACCACTGTACTACCACTCTAACCCTATTTTTTTAAAATTTTAATTTTATTGAAACAATTGTGACCTACAGAATACTTCAGAGTTAAATTTCAGATATACAATAAGTCAGGGCCCTTACCACCACCAGTGTCAACCTTCTTCCACCCATGAACCTAGAGTACGTCCTTTACCACCACCCTTTGCCTCTGGCCTGCCAGTATAACAGGCCCCTTTAAGTCTAGATTGTTAAAGTTTAGGTCCCTTGATTCTATTATAGTTGACTTTGGTTTGGGAATTTAGTTCTCTTCTTATTTATTTCCCTGCCAGTGCATCTAAGACCACTGGGCCCCTGGCCCCAGCCTTTATTTGTTCCTTTCTTCTTAGTTCTATAGAAAAATACAGAAATATATGGTTAAATAAAGTAATCATGTCCCAAGGGTCTATGAAAAAGGTGGGAACCTCAATTTAAAAGATAAGAGTTTCATCTCACCATTAGGTGGCAATGCAGAGAATACTGCTCTGAAAGCAGTTTGTTGTGGTTACCAAGTCGTCAGAGTGTCATATGAACCTACTGTGGAGCAAATTGATTATAGGGCAGCAATAAGGCCTTCCCTGAGAAATTTAATTCCTGGTGCAGGTGTAGAAAAATGCTGGTTCCATAGATGAGAGCCAAGGTTCAAGGGTGAATGGCCATTGTCTAATCTTTTGAAGCCTAAGTCAAGTCATTATGACAATTGTTCAGGGTATAAGGCCCCTCTACATCATAAGATTTCTCTGTTCCTATCCCTATTAGATAAGAATTGATTGAACAAGTAATATTTACCCATTTTATGTGCCTATGCAATAAAAAAAAAGGAACAATGCAACATAGTACTACTGGTGTCTATGGATGTAAAAATAACAAGATAAACAACCCGAATAACTGGGTTATAACATGAACTCAAAAAACATGAGAAGCATATCTACTAGAAATTCCTATTAAATGTATCCAAAAAAAGTATTGGGGAAAACTATCATTACATAAGACATACAATAAGAATTATACCTAGTAAAGAAATATACATAAAGAAATATTCTAGGAATCTACCCCTGCTGTGTGATTACCAATTGGGACAGACTGTGCATGTCGCCTGTGCATGTTTCTTTATTGTTCTGTGCCCTGAACTTCTTCTGAGAGGGTTGAGAAGGACCCAGCAAAATCGCTATCCTAGAGTATCCCAAACTGAAAAGCCAAGGAAGAATGAGTCCTCGAGTGAAAACCTGCTATCAGCGGTAACTTGCAGAAAGGCAGTTCCTTTGTAAAATAAGGTGGAAGGAATCTGCCCCTGCTGTGTGATTACAAACTGGGAGAGACTGTGCATATCGTCTGTGCATGTTTCTCTACTGTTCAATGTCCTGAAACTCTCCTGAGTGAGCCATGAAGGGCCCAGCAAAATAGCTCTCCTAGAGGTTCTAGAAGAGCCTTTCTAACAAATAAACCACACTATAAAACACAGAAAAAAATCACACTACAACTGTGACAATGGGGAGATCTCGCAGGTAACACCATGCACAGAGAATGAAGATGATAGCTCTGAAGACTCAAAAATTACCAACCATCTGATTAACCTCTCAGATAAGGAGTTTAGAATAGAACTATGGAGAATCCTAATGGAAATCAAAGAAAATATAGCTCTAGCTGAACAGAACACAAAGACAGAAATCAGAAAACTCCAAACTGAAATAACAGATCTGAACAACACAGTAGCTCAACTGAAAAACTCAATGGAAAGCCTCTCCAGCAACAGCAGCTGAGAACAGAATCAGTGAACTGGAAGAAATGCAGAACAACTCCATACAGCTAAAGAGATTAAAAAAGAGCCTTAAGGCAAATGATCACACAATGGAAAAAGTACTCAAAGAATGTGAACAGCTAAAAATATAAGTGTTTGATAAACTCAACAGAAACAACATAAGAATCGCTGGAATCCCGGAGGCCCAGAAGGGGATCCACAGGAAGAATCAACCATCAAAGACATCATCACTGAGAAACTCCAAGAGATAAAGACTGCATGGAACCAAATCCTGCATGCACAAAGAGCACCAGCTAAAAGAGACCCAAAGAAAAACACTCAAAGCCACATCCTAGTCACAATGACAAATCCTACAGATAGAGATAAATTACTGAAAGCTGAAAGATCAAAAAGGGAAATTACATTTAAAGGAGCATCCATAAGATTTATAGCAGACATGTCACAAGAAATACTAAAGGCCAGAAGACAGGGGCGGGATATTGTGACAAGACTGAATGAAATGGAGAATATTGTACCCAGCCTGACTCACGTTCAGGTTTGAAAAAAAGAATACATAGCTTCATGGATAAGCAACAACAGCCCAGAAACTTTACAGATGCGAAACCAGCCTTAAAGGAAAAACTGAAAGGTCTACCTTAAGACAAGACAGACTAACAGACATGCCAAGCTTATATACAAAGATGACATTAAATCACATGACAATCATCTCCCTCAGTGTCAATGGACTAAATGCACCAATTTAGAGACACAGAGTGGTGAAATAGATCAAAAAGATGAATCTAACCTTCTACTGCCTATAAGAAGAACACCTGAATAGTCAGAAAAAACATAGACTCAAAATCATAGGCTGGAGGAAAATCATCCAAGCAAACAACACCCTTAAAAAAGCTAGGGTGGACATATTAATATCAGATGACACAAACTTTAGACTCAAAAAAGTTGTAAAGACAAAGATGGACACCTTATACTAGTCAAAGGATATGTGCAACAGGAAAAAATCACACTACTAAATTTATATGCACCTAATGAGAGACCAGCAAATTATCTAATAGAATTATTGACAAATTTGAAAAAGGACATCAATATTAACACAATAATTGTGGGAGACCTCAAAATGGCTCTGTCAACACTTGATAGGTCAACCAGACTGAAACCCAACAAAATATACTATCACTGAAAAAAGAAATGGAATGGATGTTATGGATATATATATGACATGCCACCACCAGAAACCTGGATACACATTCTTCTCCAATGTACTTGGGTCATTCTCCAGGATGGACCACATGCTGGCAGATAAAACATATCTCCATAAAATCAAGAAGATAGAAATTTTGCAGGCTACCTTCACTGATCACAAGGCACTGAAATTAGATGTGAACTACAAAAGGACACAGAAGAAAAACTTTAACAATTGTAAATTAAACAGCCTGCTACTGAACAACCAGTGGGTCTGAGATGAAATCAAAGAGGAAATCAAAACTTTCCTGAAGGGCCAGTGAGGTGGCGCTAGAGGTAAGGTGTCTGCCTTGCAAGCGCTAGCCAAGGAAGGACTGTGGTTCAATCTCCCGGCGTCCCATATGGTCCCTCCAAGCCAGGGGCAATTTCTGAGCGTTTAGACAGGAGTAACCCCTGAGCATCAAATGGGTGTGGCCTGAAAAAGAAACAAAAAAAAAAGTAAAAAAAAAAAAAAACTTTCCTGAAAACAAATGGCAATGAAGATACAAACTATCAGAATCTATGGGACACAGCAAAAAACTAACACAAAAATTATACCCATCTCAATATTTATAACACTATTTTAAATAGGTAAAATACGGAAGTAAGGGGCCGGAGAGATAGCATGGAGGTAGAGCGCTTGCCTTGCATGCAGAAGGTTGGTGGTTCGAACCCAGCATCCCATATGTTCCCCCCAAGCCTGCCAGGAGCGATTTCTGAGCATAGAGCCAGGAGTAACCCCTGAGCAATACTCAGTGTGACCTAAAAGCAAACAAAAAATATGGAAGTAAACAACATTTCCATTAGTGATGAAAGAAGGGTGGTCCATTATACATTAGATATTATTTAGCTAAATATAAAGATAAAAATTGTGCTACTTGCAATTAAACAGAAGGCAATTGAAAGAATTATGTGATATAAGTAATTATGTGAAATAAAGTCAGAAAGAAAAAGACAAATATAGGTAATTTCACCTATGTATATAAAACTGATGAATAGATTTGAAAAAATAATTAGTAAACATTGATAATAGAAATATAGTGGTAGAAATGAGTGGTAGAAATGATAAACATTATTATTTAAAAGCTAGAATTCTACTTTGAAAAAGAAGATATTATAGAGCATAGAGTAATAATAATTACATTTACACACAGTAGCTAAATGAAGTGGATAGGATGACTGAGAATGAATTTGCAATTACATTATAGTTATGGAGACCTAATGTACAGAATAGTTATAGTCAACACTGTTATAAATTTCAAAAATTTAAGAATCAAAATTTACATTTTTCTTACCACAAAAAATATAAATGGTTTATTTCAACTATTCTTCAAAAAATGATTATGTCACCTTTGATACTTAACTGGATAAAGGATTTAGAGAAGAGTAATATTTTTACTTTGACTCCTGTATCATCATTAAAAAGTTGCCATAATAGCAGATTTCAATGCATATTCTATACATTGCAACACTAAATTAACTTTACCCACTCTTACCCTTCAAGACTTCATGCCAGCAAGAAAAATTTTTTAGTCTTTTTAAAATAAATATTATTGACTAACAAAATGAAAAAAACTTTTAAATATTTTAATTCATTGGCACTTTTCTAGTTTTTTAAATTAGAGTTTACTGAGTTCCTCTGAAGTAAAAAAAAAATCTTGATAAATATGTGATTTCTTGAGGGCAGGCCAACAACCTGATCCAAGCATTTCAAGTACCTAGAATAGAAAGGAACTAGGTTTTAACAGTGTAGAGTCAGAAATATTCCTTCTTACATGATAGGAAAGTAAGAGACAGAATTTGTTTTAGACCAATTTTTTTACTCTTCCTGAATTCTGATTTCTCAATCTTAAGCTAATATGATGATTAAAAAAAAATGAACTAAAGCCCATGTTGTCTGAATTTAACCACATATTCTTCAAAATTATATGTGAAAAAAATAGGGACAAAAAGATCAGAATATCTTCCACTGCAAACATTCTTTAATTAAAAAAATGTTTTTTCTTAAATATCAAAAAATTTGGTTAAAAATCTTAAATCATTGGCCAAAGAGATAGCACAATGGTAAGACATTTGCCTTGTATGCAGCCAACCCAGGATAAATCAGGGTTCAATTTCTGGCAATCCACAGGATTGCTTGACAGGAGTGATTTCTGAGCGCAGAGTCAGGAGTAACCCTGAGCACCACTGGGTGTGGCCCAAAAAACAAAACAAAAAACAAAAACAAAAAACTTAATTAAACATATCCACTTGACCATAAAATAAAAAGACATTTGTAATAAAAATTGTAATAAAAGATTTGTCATTTCATTCTAACTTAAAATTAAGAAAATATGAATTCATGAAAGAATAAAGAGACTGGTTTAGAAAAAATTCTCTCTTACTTTCCCATTTTGTAAGAAGGCACAGTCTTAACTCTATACAGTTAAAAACTAGTTTCTTTTCTATTCTAAGTCAATGTTTTTCAATTTGTTTTGTGCAAAGGCACATTTTTTTATGAAAAAAATCACGAGGCACACCACCATTAAAAATATGTTAAAAATTTAACTGTGCCTATATTGATAATACATAGAGTAGTTCTCTTGAATAGAAATCAAATAAACACAAAGAAATTATTTTATAATTAATTTATTTTAAAATAATTAAATATTTTATAATGATTAGTCTATTTGTGAGCTGAAGCCACATGTTATGGATGAAATTGGAATTTTTCCCACTGCACACCAGACAATATCTCATGGCACACTAGTATACCATGGCACAGTGGTTTAAAACGTTGTTCTAAGTACATGAAATGCTTTGGAACAGGTTGTTGATTTTCCCTCAAACTGTTACATAATTCTCAAAGATGGCAAATCAGCTCTGGATTTTTAATCTAATCTTTTCATTATGAAGTATTTAAAAACTATTTATGATGTATTTTGTTTGTGTTAACAATACTAATTACATATAGGCATATATATTTGCATACTATATATCTTTTTGATATTTCTAGCTTTTAATACACAGAAATTAAGCATCAATGTAGACAGCTATTACATATAGCAGTTACATTTAATATTATTTCTTGATGATGTTAATAACATTCCATATTTATTAATAATGTTATAATAAATATTACTTAATATTATTCATTTTAAATCTTATAAATGTAGAGTATTACAATTATATCAACAAGCTGTTAATTTTTAATAACATTATTTATTTACTATATTTATGAAAATGATACATAGTCATCCTCCTTCCTAAAATAAAAATCTTAAAACTTTCTTGTGGCTGCGTCTCTGTTCCACAGTACTGAGAAGCATAAGAGAAAATAACTACACTGAAAACTATCATAACAATGTCAATGAGTGAGGCAAGTAGAAAGCCTGTCTCTTATACAGGCATAGGGAAAGGCATCCGTGATGGAAATGTTGCACTAGTTAAGAGGGGTGGGGTGGTCTTTTCATGACTGAAACCCAACTACAATTATGTTTGTAATCACAGTGTTTAAATAAAGATAGTATTGTTTTAAAAAAGATCTCTGTTTAAATGAATTCCTAATTCTACTATCAATAATCCTTTATTGTCCCCAAATTTCCTGATCTACCTCAGCCTCATTTCCATACAATAAACTAAAGGTACCTCCTAGTACAGAAGTACACAGTAGTGCTGTAATGTAAATTAAGTTAGTTGGTGCACATAAAGTTCTTTGAATCACTCTAGCATAGAAGGGATTAATAAATGTTAGCTAGAAGTCAGATACATACTAGCATTCTTGTAATTAACTCCAAAGTTATTACACCATGAAAGAAGACTGAAGCAGTTTTAACAATAATATTTATCATGACTACATTTTAAAGAAATAATCTTACTCTAACTTAAAAGTTGCCCAAATTCTCAGAGGAATTTGTGCAAATAAAAAAATAAGCTTCAATAAAAAGGAATAATCAAAGAACAAGACTTTTAAATGATGCTTAATTTTTAATCACTATGTGAAGAGAAATAAATGATAAAACATTGCTGAGATTTCTAAAAAATTGTATAAAATGCTGATAGGAAAACATAAAAGTAACTGTAGTTTACTGTTAAATTATGGACCAAGGCTATCTAGCTCAATGGTAGACCACATGCTTACATGTAACAGGCAACAAAGGAATTTACTTCAGACAAAAAAAAAAGCTGAAAAAACTAACAAAACAAAACAAAACAGATGGGTATAAGCCAAGGAGAAAAATTACTAGAACTGAAGGGCAGTATTTTACAATTTTACCTTCTTACTTAGAATGTAAAGACAAGAAAACTAGAAAAATAAAGTTAGAGGTGAGAGTATGTGAATAATTTTTCTCCATTCTTCTAACTTGACTAACATGGAAGTAGGAAGGAAATATTAAATTATAATGAGAAGTTGAAAGATAATTTGAAGATTTTCCCTTCAACATAAATATGTAATGAACCATGAACCAAACCTATGATGTCCCATCAGTGGCTTTTTCAAAGAACAGAACCTGAGGGTTGAAGTGACAGTTTCCTTCATAATGAGGGAGAGGTTCGGGAGAGAAAACCCACGGGGATTCTTGTATTAGACACCCAGCTGCCAAACAATGGCAGAAGTGCCCACTTAGAGATGACCTCTACATAAATGCCTCAGCATAGTTCAATCAAGTAATATTTGTGATATTGCAGAGAGGTTGAGTCTAATTTCTTGTTCTTTTAACCTATGTTTATTTTAGTATGTTCATATTTATAGGCTTCATGTATCAATATTTAAATAACTATCCTGTCAGATAAACTTATTTATAAATTTTAACTGTATTTGTCTTTAAGTAAACTTCAATCTCTACTGGGAAACCCCAATTTGTGCTCCCTCACAAAGTACTATCTCCACTTGTATTAGTTCCTTTAATTTGCAGAAATGGACTTGAAAACAGGAATGAATCACCAAACATCATTCCTTGCTAACATGACATGGTTAAAGAGAGTTGATAAAATTTATCAAATGGTGAAAGATTTACATAATTTAAAAAGAATGATTGTTTACATAATTTTAAGCTGAAATGTATATTAGCTCTCCCTTATTTTAGAGAATGACTCTGAACCCAGAAAAGAGAATAAAATATTTCAGGATCCTATAGTCAGCTGGTCGAGGTCTTGGACTAAAATCAGGTGTGTTAATGTCTAAACTTATAAGATAAATATAAAAAATCAAATCACACTACAATTCTCTGGATGAGAGAGAAGTTAAAAAACTTTGCTCTGTAGCTTGCTGTCGATCTTAAATAGTATGTTGCTCTTGGCAAAGAAAGATGTGAAACTGACTCTTTAACTTCGATAGGCTTCACACAGTTTACAGGATTTTAATAAAAGAAAATGTTTTCAGAATATGTACCAAATGCAATTTATGTTTCTACTTCCTAGATTTACTTAGATCTATCTTCCTTCTGTCATGTAACAATCAATGCAGAGCTTCAGTTTCTCCAATCACTTCCTAACTTCCCAGCCCCATCACTCTCAGTTCTCAAAAAAATATCGTTTAGGCTTTATTTAGGCTACCTCCTATGTATCATGAACAGAAAAAATACAGTCCCAGTTCTCACGTCCTGCCTCTTAGGATTCCCTACCAATTCTAATACTGGTATACCTTCGATGATGGAAACCCAACTATGAACATTTTTATAACAAGGTGCTTAAATAAAGATATTATTAATTTTTTAAAAAGCACAAAAAAAAATCTAGCTACAACAAACAGCCCTTGATTTCAATAGCACAGCACCTCCCAAATTAGTTTAGAACTAGTGATTACTTAAAAAAAAACAAACATAAATAAGGGCCGGAGAGATAGCATGGAGGTAAGGCATTTGCCTTTCATGCAGAAGGATGGAGGTTCAAATTCCGGCATCCCATTTGGTCCCCTGAGACTGCCAGGGGCGATTTCTGAGCATAGAGCCAGGAGTAACCCCTGAGTGCTGCAGAGTGTGACCCCCCAAAATAAATAAATAAAAACCATAAATAAAATCTCTGGTCTCCTGATCATGAGAATTCAACTGGATACCTAGCTCAATAAAGATGAATTAGTCTGTGAACTTTAATTAAAGGGGACCAGAGAAAAAAGTACTGTTGCTTATCTTTCATTTAGCTGACCCCAGTTTGTTCCCAAGAACCACATAAGGACCCAAGAGCACTGCCATGGGTCATTCAGGCACAGAGACCTAAATATTATCTGAGTCCCTCAAAGTGTGGCCAAACTCTCCCTGCATATCACCACTACCAAAAAAAACATTGAGATAAAGTACTAATTTAAAAAAAATGAATTTCAGGGATTGTAACACAATCCTTTAGGGTGTAAAATACATATTTAAATTATAGTCTACTATGATACTTCCTAACTGCTGGATTAATTAGGTAGAATAAGGTATTCTGTTTTTTTAATCATGCTCATCAATCTTTTACAAAATGGAAATATCAATGAGCAAGTTAGGAATCCTGAGTCTTAAAGAGGAAGTGGTTTCCACTTCTACCAGAATCTGTGACAAATACCTCACTACTTTTAATTTTATCATTAGTGAGTAAGCATGGGGAAAAGACATATACCACATAGATTATAACACATAGAAAAATATGTCTAAAACTTAAGAAACTGATGTAAATTTGAGAAAATTTATATTTTACTGAAGCAATAGTAAATTTTTTACTATTTCTACATAAAGTGTGAACTGTGAGTAGCAAGCAGTCAATACATTTAAAAATTGGCAATGATATCATGGTCTCATATCCCTTTGTGAGATCAGCCTTCAAGGTGTGTATTCTTTGAAATAGATTATCATTTAAAGTAGAGTTTCATTTATAGCAGCAAGATCAGCAATAACTAAATGGGACGTCTGACTTTTACTTACTAAGCTTCTTTAAACCCTTTTCAAATATTACATCTACCATCTTTAAGGGAGATGGAGATCTGATACTTTCTTGAACACTTCTATTTTTGTGTGTGTATTTTTAATTATATAATACATTTATACAGATAAATCATTTGGATTGTCCATTTACAGTATTTTTTATTGTTATTTTCCATTGGTCAAATATATTTCACATAGGGCCGGTGTGGTGGTGCAAGCTGTAAGGCATCTGCCTTGTGCACTCTAGCCTAGACCACGGTTTGATCCCCTGGCATCCGATATGGTCCCTCAAGCCAGGACTGATTTCTGAGCACACAGTCAGGAGTAACCCCTGAGTGTCACCAGGTATATATTATATTTCATATAATAGTCAACTGACTTGAGTTGTTTTTTTCCCTCATCTTATGAACACATCCACTAAATTGATCTAAAATGGTAAACTTCAACACATTTCATTCTTTCTTTCCAAGACCATTATTTGCAGGTATTAAAAACTAAGGCAACTATGACAGTGAAGAGTTTTTATTGGAATTACAGAGAAAAATTTTGGGGTTAGACAACTTAGTATGCCTGCAGCCTGGAGCTGGCCTCGTGGGTAAGGTCTTCCTGATTTTTGGCCAAATGTTTATCTTTTCTTTTTTCCCCATATTTTGCTGTGCCTATGCAAACAACAACTGCCACACACACACACACACACACACACACACACTCACACTCCAATTTTATTGTAATTTTTATGTCTTTTATCTTTAAAAAAGAGCTTACTAAGTCTTCTGCTATTGTATTAATGACCTTATTGTAGATACAATAATTTTTACAAATATACTTAGTACTGAACTTTTTCTTCTTTCTTGTTTATTCTCTTCCATTTAAATTTTCAGCTTTTTTTCTATTTTCTTTCTATTTTTTGAATAATTTTGCTTTCCCTTACCTTGAAACAAATGTATTATGTTCAGTTATGTCAACTATATGATGCACTCTCTCTCTCTCTCTCTCTCTCTCTCTCTCTCTCTCTCTCTCTCTCTCTCTCTCTATCTTTCTATCTCTATCTCTATCTCTATCTCCCCTTTGGTTTTTGGGTCACAACCGGTGATGCTCAGGGGTTAATCCTGGCTATGAGTTCAGAAATAGCTCCTGGTTTCGGAGACCACATGGGATACATGGGCATCAAACCTAGACTAGCAAGGGCAAGGTAGACGCTTTACTGCTTGCCCCACCTCTCTGGCCCAATATATGATGCATTTTCTTTAAATAAAAACAAAAGAATTAAAACCAAGGCAAATAAAGCTCACTTCCTCTCAACCCTTCAATAACTTACTTCAATCCTCAGGTTGAACTTTCCCTTTGTCCTTTTATATCTTGAGTCAACCAGACATTTATACTTGGGACAAAATACTCTCCTTTCCCTTCAGTTTAAAGTAATTACTATCAACATGTTCTCTCATTTTTCAAACATTAAAATTCTCAGCCAAATCCCCAATGCGTTTTTCTTGCAGTAGTCCAGACTAGAGTCATTTAACGAATCCAGAATACTACTTTCAAAACTGTAGCTGCTTAATTGGCTCAAAAGCAGTATGGCTTGGATTCACTTAGTAAAGTAAATAGGATTTATATTTGTAGATATACATATATATGTGTGTACGTATATACACAAACCTTAATTAAGGAATAAAAATACTTTAAAAACATGACCATTTGAAAAGGCATCAAAGTATAAAAGTAAAAGGAAATACTAAAACTACTTTAAAATAAAAATTAAATAATTGGCAGTATATATGCATGAAACACAGTATGTGTAGAGTACTTAGTTAATGAAATGAAGGTCTATTAAGTTTCATGGTTTGTTTTTCAAGGCACTAAGAATTCAGTGTAAATTCAGAAATATTACAGATACCCCTGGTAAATTTTAGGGGCCAATGGCGAAATTTCAAATTCTACATGCCAGGTAAAACTAACACTGGCAAAATTCCAGAACTTGCAAAGTTTCAAGTTTTGGCTGATCCCATGTCACAATTGGTGGGCACTGGGAAATCATGATGAATGAACAGTGAGAAAACTCATTTCATAATGTTTCGTTTGATTAAAAATATGAGGCTTGCATCTTCTAAATAATCTTAGAACATACCTAAAAAATCAAATCAAATCAAACAAACAAGGCGCCGCCTCAGATTAGCAGTAACTGGAACATATTCTTTAGCTGCCATTGAACGAAGAGAAGGATCCACCCCGTACACAGCAGTGGTGCACCCCAGGATACTGCCATGCTCACAGCACCAAGAAGCCAACTGGACATTTATCCCACTCTCTCCACTGCAACTTCCAACGCGTCTACACTAGAGTCTCCTTCTGTTGCCACCTAAGTGGGAATTGTTCCGTGCTCTTCGGGTGCCAGCCAGGGAGTGCTGGGCTCTTGCATGCTGCGGGCTGTCTGCAGCCAGCAGCGGGGAACTGCACTATGCGCTGGTGCCTGCTTGGGGCTGGGTAGAAACCCTCCTCTGGGCCATAGCGGTGCCGCAGAGAGATTGTTCTGTTCCACTTCCTCATGGAGATCGAGCAGGCCCTGAGGCTCTCTTGGGCTGCAAGCCTGCTGTGTGGGGGCGGGCCATGGCAGCCCAAAGGCAGTGCAGCCACTGTTGCTTGTGGAACACATTGTTAGCTTGCAGCCTGTGCGACTGGCCTGAGGAGGGGTCTTGACAGCACACCCTGAAGTTATCTTTAGCTTTATTGGAGTTGCTGAAAGCGATCAAAAAAGAAACCCTCATTCTCACATCTCCCATCCTGTAAATCGTCCAAGACCAGCTCCTGCATTGGGATGGGCTGCTGATATAATTGGTAGTACTGACACTCTTTTCATGTTACAGGCTGAGTGAGAACCAAGATATCTTGAGATAGGAAAATGTAAAGTTTATGTCCGTTTTAATTCTTTAATTTCTTGTGGAAAGTAAAACTTTGCTTCAATTCTAGGATACTCTTGTTTTTCATCCAGACACTCCAATTTGTCAATGTAAAGCTGGCAATGTAAAAACTGGCGAATCAGAAGATTTGCCGTTCTTTAGGTTGATATCAGAAAGAACTTTTTGTATCATTATTATTATTATTATTATTTTATTATTATAGCCTCCTCTAAAAGCTGAATATCAGGGTGGTCATTCAAAATATGCTTCATAATTTCTCTTAATAGTAATGGGTATCTGACTAGCCAACTCTGAGGAATATCCAGTTTCCAACTGGAGGGAGACTCCAGGAATCTCAGGAAAAAATCTTGGATCCTGTTTCTTTTGATCTAGATTAGAATTTTGGCTGCCAGCTGGTGACTTTAGTAGCCTCTTTAGGCATTCAAGCCTGGCAACCAGTTCACAAGAATGTGTGCCCAATCTGTTCCACTGTTCCACCAGGCTTGGCTGCTTCTCCTATTCTTGCCAACAAATCTTCAGGCAGCAGTATGTAAGCATCTAGATCACCAAACAAATACATGAGCTCCTCTTAGGACATGATTGACAGCTTTAATATGGAGCCATCATAGGCCTTCCTTGCAAGCTTGAGGTCTTCAATTAAATCCTGTTCCCCTCAAAATATTTCATATATTGCCCCTTGATGCTTGATTTCTCTGTCTGTCAGAGACTTACAATATCATCATCTTTCTCCTTTCCTTTTCTCTTCAAAGTGAAGTTCCAAGGGGAGGCCAGACGTTAAAAATGTTAAGGAGCAATCTGTCCAAAGGGAGAGTACCTGCCCAGAGATGCTAACCCTGGAGTGTCTGCAGGCCCCACACCTTCACCTGCACACTAGCACCATGTAAGGAGCATGTCTCCATCTTCGGGGTTTGAAAAGAGCCCGCTATTTAGACAGTACTCTTATGTTTATGAAAAAGGAGATCCCTCATTGGAGCATTTTAAGAAGGTGTGAACATGTAAGAGTCATGAAAAAAGGAGTGTACTAGACTTGATTTAATGTGCCTTTCCAGATTAGTACAGATTTAAGTGCCCCTAGTGTCTTGGCTGTTCAGAGAGTCTTATTGCTGGCTCATTGTGACCTCCTTCCACCTTCTAGAATCGGGCTATGCCAGTTCTGTAAAAACTTCTGACATAGGAAAAGCTGCAGTTCTAGAGTTCAGACAAAATCCAAACTTCTTGCATCTGCAACTCTTAACTATCTGTCTTCCTGTGGACTGTGCAGAGTTAAGGGTGCAAACTTGGAAAAATAAATGGTGATGATGAAAGAAGGTCGCTTTCTCCTGTAAGACTAATTCAAGGTACTATGCTTTCACATAATTAATAATTATTTGTATTGTTTCATAAATTCATGCTAATTTTGTGCTAAGCCGTTTTGTATTTTCCCCATTACCTCTTCCTTCTTTTCCTTCATTATTGTCATCTTGGCATTACACATCCAAATACAATATTTTTGGAGGGGTAATGGTAGAGGTAGGGGTCGGGTATGGGTAATGGTAAGTTAGTGTTAGGTGTGTGGTTAATATTAGGGTTAGGGGCAGAATTAAGATTTGGGTTAATTTTTTCTTGTTAATTTTGTAGCCTGCCATTTTGATATATCAACCTATTGTTTCTAGGAACTTTTTTGGTAGAGTCTTTAGGGTTTTCTAAATATAGTATCATGTCACCTGCAAACAGTGAGAGCATGATTTCTTCCTTCCCTATCTGGATGCCCTTGATATTTATTTTTGCCTAATTGCTATAGCAAGTACTTCCAGCACTAAGTTGAATAGGAGTGGTGAGAGAGAGCAACCTTGTCTTGTACATATTTTAGAGAAAAGGTTTTGCACTGAGAATAATATTTGCCATTGGCTTGTGGTAGATGGCCTTGACTATATTGAAAAAAATTTCTTTCATTTCTATCTTGATGAGAGTTTTTTTATTAAGAATGGGTATTGGAATTTAACAAATGCTTTCTCTGCATCTATTAAAATGATCATATGTTTTTTATTTTTTGTTGATATGGTGTATTATATTGATTAATTTACATATGTTAAACCATCATCGCATTCCTAAAATGAATCCTACTTGGTCATGGTGTATGACCTTCTTGATGAGGCATTGTATCCTATTTGCTAGAATTTTGTTGAAGATATTTGCATCTGTGTTTATCAGGAATATTGTTCTATAGTTTTCTTTTTTTGCAGCATCTGTCTGGTTTTTGTATCAAGGTGATGTTAGCTTTATAAAAACTATTTGGGGATGTTCCTGATTTTTTTCAATTTTATGAAAGAGCCTGAAAAGGATTGGTATTAGTTCCTCTTTAAAGGTTTGAAAGAATTTGTTAGTGAATCCATCTAATCCTGGGCTTTTGTTTTTGGAAAGACTTTTGATTACCATTTTAATTTCCTCAGTAGTGTTGGATTTGTTTAGATATTCTAAACCATCCTTATTTAACTGTAGAAGATTATAGGAATTAAAGAATTGATCCATTTCTTCCAAGCTCTCATGTTTCGTGGCATAGAGTTTCTCAAAGTAGTGTGTGATTACACTTTAAATATCTGTAGTATCTGTAGTGATCCCCCCCTTTTCATTTCTAATCCAGTTTATTAAGTTTCTCTCTCTTCCTTTCTTTGTCAGTTTTGCTAGTGGTTTATCAATCTTGTTTTATTTTTTCAAAGAATTAACTTTTGCTTTTGTTGATTTTTCAGATTTTATTATTTTCAATTCATTGATTTTTTGCTCTAAGCTTTGTGATTTCCTTCTATTTTTGGTTCCTTTTGTTGATCTTTTCTAATGTTAAAAGCTATCTCATTAATCTTTTATATAGGCCCCTTCTTCCTTCCTGATGTGTACTTTCAAAAACAATAATTTTTCCTCTTAGTACTGCTTTTGCGGTGTCCCATAAATTCCAGTAATTTGAGTCTTCATTGTCATTTGTTTTTAGAAATTATTTGATTTCCCCTTTGATTTTATCTCAGACCCACTTGGCTGTTCAGTAGTGAGCTGTTTAATTTCCAAATGTTAGTTTTTCTTCTGTGTCTGTTTGCAGTTCACTTCTAATTTCAGTGCTTTGTAATCTGAGAAGGCATTTCGTACCATTTCTATCCTCTTGACTTTCTGGAGATTTGTTTCATAGGCCGTCATGTGGTCTATCCTAGAGATGATCCATGTGCACTGGAGAAGAATGTGTATCCAGTTTTCTAAGGATGCATGCCCTATGTATATGTACGAGTCCACTTTCTTCCATTCTCTTTTCATAGT
Organism: Suncus etruscus; assembly: GCF_024139225.1. Lineage (NCBI taxonomy): Eukaryota > Metazoa > Chordata > Mammalia > Eulipotyphla > Soricidae > Suncus > Suncus etruscus. The sequence continues at coordinate 71,112,295 of NC_064851.1, read as the reverse complement.
GAGTATATTCTTGTTGGGTTTCACCCCTATAAAGGGGTGACAGGGCAATATTGAGGTTTCCCACTATTACTGCATTGCTATTAATATCTTCTTTTAGACTTGTCAACAGTTGTACTAAATATTTTTCTGGTCCCTCTTTGGGTGCATAAGGTATATAGAATGACAAATATATGAAATTGAGACTTCAAGGAGGAAACAGCAAACAAGTGGTAGCAGAGAATAAAACAGATGTTACTATATTAAGCTGAGAAGCTTCTGTACCTCAAAAGAAATAGTGCCTAAGATACAAAAGTCACACACAGAATGGGAGAAACTATTCACCCAATACCCTTCTGATAAGGGGATCTATGAAAAATATACAAGGTACTGGCAGAACCTAACAAGAAAAAAAATCTAACCCCATAAAAAATGGGAAGAAGAAATGAACAGACACTGTGAAAAAGAATTTAAAAAAGTGGGAAGAAGAAATGAACAGACACTGTGGAAAAGAATAAATTATGTGCCAAAGGGTACATAATTACAGACATGATTATAATTGGGTTTCAGTCATATAAAGAACAACCCCCTTCATCAGTGCAACATTCCCATCACCAATGTCCACAATCTACCCCCTCCACCACCCCACCTGTATTCAAGACAGGCATTTTACTTCTCTCACTCATTGACATTGTCACCATAGTTGTCAGTGCAGTAATTTCTCTAACTGTATTCACCACTCTTTATGGTGAGATTCATATCATGAGCCAGTCCTTCCAGCCCTCATGTCTATTGCCTCTAAGTATTATTAAAAGAATGTCTTTTATTTTTCTTAAAACCCATAGATAGTGAGACTATTTTATCTCTCTCCTTCTCTCTCTCTCTCTCTCTCCTTCTCCCTCTCTCTCTTCTCTCTCTCCTGACATATTTCACTGAGCATAATAGATTCCATGTAATCCATGTATAGGAAAATTTTATGACTTGATTTCTCCTGATGGCTGCATTATAGTCCATTATGTATATGTACCACAGTATTTTTTTTAGCCATTCATCTGTTTAAGGGCAGCTTTGTTGCCCTTGGTTGCAGAGTATGACTATTGTAAATAGCACTACAATGAACATAGGTGTGAGGAAGGGATTTTTGTATTATATTTTTGTGTTCGTAGGGTATATTTCTAGGAGTAGTATAGCTGGATCATATGGGAGCTTAGTTTCCAGTTTTTTGAGGAATCTTCAGATTTTTTTCTATAAGGCTGGACTAGAAGGCATTCCAATCAGCAGTGAATGAGAGTTCCTTTCTCTCCACAACTCAGCACCAATTGTTCTTGTTCTTTGTGATGTGTGCCAGTCTCTGTGGTGTAACATGGTACCTCATTGTTGTTTTGATTTGCATCTCCCTTATGATTAATGATGTGGAGCATTTTTTCATTATCTTTTAACCATTTGTATTTTTTCTTTGAGTGTCTGTTGATTTCTTCTCTCCATATTTTGATGGGGTTAGATGTTTTTATCTTGTTAAGTTCTGTCAGTACCTTATATATTTTTGATATTAGCCCCTTATCTGATAGATATTGGGTTAATAGTTTCTCCCATTCTGTGTGTGGCTTTTGTTATTTTTGTCATTCATGCCAGTCTCTGTGGCATGAGATGATACCTCATTATAATATAGTCCCATTTGTTTGTCTCTGCTTCCACTTTGTATAGTGGTGTTTGCTCTTTCAAGATGCCTTTATTCTCAAAGTCATGGAATGTTTTGCCTAATTTTTATTCTTATAGTTTCAGGTCTGATAACAAGGTCTTCAATACATATTTATTTGACCTTTGTACATGGTATTAGATAGAAGTCAGAGTTCATTATTTTGCATGTGGTTGACCAACTGTCACAACACCACTTGTAAAAGAGGCTTTTCTTGTTCAATTTTGTGTTTTTGACTCTATAGCAAAGATTAATTGACTGTATGTCTGGGGTTATTATCTAACTACTCAAGTCTATTTCCTTAATTAAAGTGTCTGTCTTTATTCCAATACCATGTTGTTTTGTTGACTATTGCTTTTATAGTACAATTTAAAGATGAGAAAATTGATGCCTCTCTTCTTTTTTTAAAATGTTCCTTTAGCCATTCATGGGCTTTTTTTTCTTCCAAATGAATTTCAGGAGTGTTTGATCCATTTTTTAGAAGAATGTCATGGGTATCCTTAAAGGAATTGCATTAAAACTATACAATGCTTTGGAGAGTATTTTCATTTTAATAATGCTATCATCCCAATCCATAAGCAGAGCATATGCCTTAATTTCCTTATATCCTTTATTATTTCTTGGAACAATGTTTTGTATATTTTTTAGGTCCTTCACTTATTCAGTTAAGTTGACATCAAGGTTTTGAGTTTCTATTTTATTATTGTGAATGGGATTGGTTTTTTAGTGTCTATTTCTTCTCTATAGTTATTTATATATAAGAAGACCAGTGATGTTTGTGTGTGACTTTTTTGATAAGTTGTTGAATTCTATTAGCTATTTTTAATAAGGATTTTACATTGATATTAATCAGGGAGATTGGTCTAAAATTTTTATTTCTGAAAATTGTCTACTTTGGGAATTATTATCATATTAACTTCATAGACTAATTAGGAAGGACTGTCTTCAATGTTCTGGAAGATCTTCTCTGGATTTTGGTAGAATTCACCAGTGAAACTATCTGAAAAAAAAACTATGTTCTTGGGGAGATTCTTAATAACTGTTTTTATTTCATTTCTTTACTTGTCATTGGTCTGTTTAGGCATTCTGCTTCTTTCTCATTGAACTTTTGGAAAATACATTACTCTAAGAAGCTATATATTTCTTCAATATCCTCAAGATTAAAATAATAAAGTTTTTTTTAATTTGGCAACTAAAAAATATGGTCTAAAGCATGCAAATTCTTTTATTTCATTAATTTTAAATATTTGTTGACACTGTGGTTTGAGATTCAGATTACCAAATGTCTGAGATCTAAATATTTCTCTATATTTCAATATAATTTACTCTCTAAGTTGTTAATCTAACAACTCTGTGAACTGACATGCTATTTCAGATACATAAAGAGAATAACTAGGGGTCCAGTTTTCCTAGATGAAAATTGATGTATTTGAGTAAAGATATAAAAAACAGAAACACTTAGAATTAGTGGGTTGAAAAGGGTGAAGTTGTCAGGAGAACACTCTAGCATCCACAAAGTTTTGAGGTTGAAATACAGGAGGTAATGCAAGGGTATGCTATTCTTGGGCCTTGCTAATTAAAGGAAGCCAGGGAGAAGTGTTGCACTGCACCAGACATCTGAGTCTGCTGAGTATAAAGGTTCTGGACTCACCTTGGCCAATCCAGACATAACTATTCCAAATCTTAGAAGTCTGTTCATTTTTCTGTTCAGTAACTAAAATTATTGTTTTAAAGCTTTAATATCTTGAATTTGACAATTTTATTTTCTCAGGCTCCTATTTATATTTGTTAATATAATTTTTCTACATCTCTGTCCATTCCTTTCTCCTGAAGAAAAACAAGAGCAGGAAGCTCACTCTGAACATTTATCTTTCAGCTGTGGTGACTAGCTATCCCTGAATGCAGAGGCTCAGATACACCTGATTTAAGATTTGTGAATTAATTCTACTCAAACAGTTTCCTAAAACATACTTTTGTAAATTTTTCTCCATCAGTCAATTTTTAAAGATTTTTTCTACAATAAAGTGTGAGTATATATAAGAATAAAATTAATAGTTTACCAATTTCTGCTTAAAATATGCATGTAAGATATATTATTCGAGTACAAAAATTAAATCATAATTAACACTATTATCAATCACAGTAACTCAATCAACAATAAAAAGTACAGAGGCCAGAGCACTGGCTCAAGTGGTAGGGCATTTGCCTTGCATGTGCTGACCTAAGATGGACCACGGTTCATTATTCTTCTAGATCTTAATTCATTTTAAAAAGGACTACAATCGATATTCAACATGCACAAGAATAGCATTGAATAATCAGAGAACATCAAGGGTATTACAACCAGAGTACATGAAGAGTTCATAGCATTACAGGCTTTCGTGGAAGAAAAATATTGGAGCCCCTGTTTTTTAATATGACTTTCATATTGGATTTTGAAAGTTGGTTTGTTTTCCTTTATGATGTATGGCAGAAAGTTAAAGCATGTTTTCATTATGTAAGTTCTAAGACAACAAAAGAAAACACACCATTCAGAGAATATCAACTGAAATCTCAGCACAGAGGTGGTGAAGTCTTAACAACGACAAATAATAGACTTAAAACTGAATGAACAGATGTCTGCTGCTTTAGGGAAGCAGCTCTACATCTATCTTGTTCTCCTCTGTGGAAAGCCAATGGATTATGCTGTATGGTCTCCTTTTCAGTTTTGACACATTGGCCTTTGTGAAAGTCACAAAATCCCTGAGAATGTGAATTTCCTTTCTGTCAGTTCAACCCTCATTTATATGAGGCAACCATAGTGAGAAATTTGTAAAGCTCTCCTAAAAGTGACCAGTGTCAAAAAGTGGTGAATCCTTTACTTAACCTGAGTGAAAGGTCTTTAAGTTTACAGACTAAAAAATAATTCAATATCCTTGATAGGGATCGCTTTTAAAAAATTACATTTTAAAACATTTTTAAAACTTTTTAAATTTAAAATTTTAAATTTAAAAATTACTTTTTAAAACATTTTTAAAACTTTTTTTTTTAAATTTTAAAATTTTAAAATTTTTTTAAAATGTAATTGATTTACTGAAAACATTCTTAAAATAATATAAAAGGGAAAAGCAATTTTAAGATCTATGATTTAATTGTGGCAGTAAAGAAAATGACTATATTTAGGAACTAATAATTAGATAAGGAAAGGCATAGAGGATGAACTGAGTAAGGTGGTTGACTTGGACAGAAAGAAAACTGAAATAATCTATGACAGAAACTTGGAAACATGTAACTTGCTGATTGAAACCTAGGACTATAGGGAGATGAGAGTGAAAAAGAGAAAGAAGGAATACAATATTTTCTACTTTAATTGGAATTAAGGAACATTAAGCAATATCCCTTCTAAGACCTTTGCTGTCAAATACCCAACAAGGCTGTGAACTCTTGCAGAATAGGGTCTGCATCTTCTTTATATTTATTCTGCAGATTGTTGCACAGCATGTGGCATAGGCATATATAAGGTTTGCAGTAGATGTTAACTAAATGAGCACATGACAGTGCAGTTATTTAGGAAGTGAGAACTAAGCAAGTATGACATAGAAGCATGAAGAAGCAAATTGAAAAAAGAAAACTATTTTAACTCTCACTTTTGTACAATTTCAGGTAAATATAATAGTCCAATTTAAAAAAAGTAACATATGCTAATTTCTAATACTTATAGAAGCTATCTTGAAATCATAACTAGTTTCATTCCTTGAATAAATATTTATAAATAGTGAAAACAAGTAATTATGAATCAAAAATATGAGGATATATATCAGGAGAAAATCATTCTTAGAGGAAATTGCCTACCCTTACTCTCAATCTTCAGCAATCTAAACTATAAATTCCCCATCTCACTAAGTCCTACAGCACATTGAATGATGGCTCTTCTATTCTACCAATAGATTTTCTGTTTTGTCCTATTACTTGTTGTGAACCATATTTAAATTTAACCAATTAAATAAAATTAGTATGACATTATCTCAGATTTACCAAATAGATTTATGGTATTCTAAATGCAATAAATATGTTTTATTATCATTTATTTTATTAAGGAAGATCTGTGATCAAGTTGAGCAAAATTAAGCAAATTTTATACTTGAAGCTTTACTTACTCGCCATTAAAGGATCAGAACATACTATTCAACTAGAAGTCCACTTTCACATCACAGATTATAAAATATCTCTCAAGTTAAAAATAGCAGGCCTGCTCTATTAAGGCAAAAAAAATACATTATTGGTAGAGTAATTCAAGATAGCAAAAACCTATGTTCAACAGGACTGTGTAGAGTCCCAGTCTCGAAAGTAATTATGCTGAAAGTAATGGTGAATGAAATTGAGTTTAAAATTCAATCTTTAAATTAAAGTGCATTATCAATTCAAAATCTGAGATTAAAAGAAGAACAAAACTTGCAAGATTTCACATTATGGTCTTATAAAATCATCCTTTGCTTCTGTGCTTCCTCCTTGTCTGTCCCACCCCATTTTCCTAGATAACAAGGTTCTCAAATTCCTATTTGCATGCCATCATTCACTAAAAGCTTTTCAAGCTATATTGGTACACTTAAAAATGGAACAAAAAGATATTATTTGCTTTATAATATAGATTCAACTCAATTGGAAATATCCACTTTTACTCAGAAATCATTATTTCTAACAATCAGAACAACCATCTAATCAACTCCTCAAAATAACAAGTAATTTATAAGAAATTTATGAACAGAAAAAACATGCTAATTATACCCAGAGTCATAATTTGCTAAATTCAAAATACAGGATGAAAACCCCAGGACAATTTAGTGAAATAGTTTTTAGAAAGGTGGAAGTAACAATTATAGGACAAAAATTCTGAGTACAAACAGAAACTGCTCTAAAAAGACATTTTTGATACAATCAAGAAAATTCAAATATTAAATAAATATTAGATAGTATATATACAAAATATTTGAAGTCATCTAAAATATGAGTTCGTGGTACAATATGAAATTTATTTCAAATATTAATCAAAACATAAGAAAGATGGTATTAGAAATAAGACTGAAAAAAATCACAGAAGTTACTATGCAGGTGATAGGATTATGAATGCTTATTAAAAACAAATTCTCTACTTGGAAATTTTACGAAAAAAGTTCTAAAGTAGGGGGAAATTTGTAGTTGGAGCAAGGGACACAGAACTCAGCATTTAACAGTGAATCAACAGCACCATCAAATATTACATTCTTAAGCAAAAAAAGGTAGACAAGAAGTTTTTATAAATTAATAATAAATGAATTACAATTTTACTAGTAGTCTCAAGAAAAAATAGTACAGTATGCTGTGAGAAAGTCACAGGAAATGTGCCCTCAGTGATAGGTACATGCTCTAATTCAGCTCTGTGTTTTGAGTACTCTGTTAAATAGAGGAACACACAATTCTGGTCCTCCTATAACAAACTGTTTCCTAATGGTTAAGATAGATGCAGAATATCATTATCCAGATACCTAGCAAGAGAAATTTTTTGAAAATAAAAGCATTTTAACAATACACATTCAGATACATTCTTCATATTTCATAAACATTAAGGCCAGTAAATTAGATTGGATGTTAAAACCAAGATGGACAGAGGATTTTAATTAGCATTAAATCTGACTTGACTATGTCCCTACACTTTTGTTCACAACAGGTTGCGGTGCTGTTTATTTGTCTATCCTTGGTGGTAGAAAACCCTAGATTAAAAGAATAAAACCGAAACTCTGCCAGGAAAACAAAGTGTTTCTAGTTTAAGTAGGAGTTTTGATACATTAGAAAATAATCTGGGGCCGGAGAGACAGCATGGAGGTAAGGCGTTTGCCTTGCATGCAGAAGGCCATTGGTTCAAATTCTGGCATCCCATATGGTCCCCAGAGCCTGCCAGGAGCGATTTCTGAGCTTAGAGCCAGGAGTAACCTCTGAGTCCTGCTGGATGTGATGGAAGGAAGAAAGGAAGGAAGGAAGGAAGGAAGGAAGGAAGGAAGGAGGAAGGAAGGAAGGAAGGAAGGAAGGAAGGAAGGAAGGAAGGAAGGAAGGAAGGAAGGAAGGAAGGAAGGAAGGAAGGAAGGAAGGAAGGAAGGAAGGAAGGAAGGAAGGAAGAGAAAGGAACGAAGAAAAGAAAGAAAGAAAGAAAGAAAGAAAGAAGAAAGAAAGAAAGAAAGAAAGAAAGAAACAAAGGAAGGAAGGAAGAAACGAAGGAAGGAAGGAAGAAACGAAGGAAGGAAGGAAGAAACGAAGGAAGGAAGGAAGGAGAAAAAGAAAGAGAGAAAGAGAGAAAGTAAGAGAGAAAAAGAGAGAGAAAGAAAGAAGAAAGAGAAGGAAAGAAAGAAAGAAGGAAGGAAGGAAGGAAGGAAGAAAGAAAGGAAGAAAGGAAAGAAGGAAAAAGAAAGAGAAAGAAAGAGAGAAAGAGAGAAAGTAAGAGAGAAAGAAAGAGAGAAAGTAAGAGAGAAAGAAAGAAAGAAGAAAGAAAGGAAGGAAGAAAGAAAGAAAGGAAGAAAGGAAGGAAGGAAAAAGAAAGAGAAAGAAAGGAGAAAATAAGGAAGGAAAGAAGAAAGAAAGAAAGAAAGAAAGAAAGAAAGAAAGAAAGAAAGGAGGAAGGAAGGAAGGAAGGAAGGAAGGAAGGAAGGAAGGAAGGAAAGGAGGAAAGAAGAAAGAAAAGAAAGAAAGAAAGAAAGAAAGAAAGAAAAAGAAAGAAAGAAAGAAAGAAAGAAAGAAAAGAAAGAAAGAAAGAAAGAAAGAAAGAAAGAAAGAAAGAAAGAAGAAGAAAGAAGAAGAAAGAAAGAAAGAAAGAAGAAAGAAGAAAGAAGAAAGAAAGAAAGAAAGAAAGAAGAAAGAAGGAAAGAAAGAAGAAAGAAAAAAAGAAAAAAAGAAAGAAAGAAATAGAAAGAAAGAAAGAAAGAAAGAAGAAAGAAAGAAAGAAGAAAGAAAGAAAGAAAGAAAGAGAAAGAAAGAAAGAAAGAAGGAAGGGAGAGAGAAAGAAGGAAGGAAGGGAAAGAAAGAAAAGAAAGAAGAAGAAAGAAAGAAAGAAAGAAGAAAGAAAGAAAGAAAGAAAGAAAAAAGTGAGAAAGAAAGAAAGAAAGAGAAAGAAAGAAAGAAATAGAAAAAGAAGAAAGAAAGAAAGAAAGAAGGAAGGAAGGAAGGAAGGAAGGGAGAGAGAAAGAAGGAAGGAAGGGAAAGAAAGAAAGAAAGATAGAAAGAAAGAAAAAAAGAAAGAAAGAAAGAAAGAAAGAAAAAGAAAGAAAGAAAGAAGAAAGAAAGAAAGAAGAAAGAAAGAAAGAAAGAAAGAAAGAAAGAGGAAAGAAAGAAAGAATAAAGAAAGAAGAAAGAAAGAAAGAAGAAGGAAGGAAGGAAGGGAGGAAGGGAGGAAGGGAGGAAGGAGTAAGAAAGAAAGAAGAAAGGAAGAAAGAAAAATTAAGAGAGAGAAAGAAAAAGAAAGAAAGAAAGAAAAAGAAAGAAGAGAAAGAAAGAGAAGAAACAAAGAAAGAAAGAAAGAAAGAAAGAAGAAAGAAAGAAATAAAGAAAAAGAAAAAAAGACGGAGAAAGAGAGAGAAAGAAAGACAAAAAGAAGAGAAAGAAAGAAAGAAAGAAAGAAAGAAAGAAAGAAAGAAAGAAAGAAAGAAAGAAAGAAAGAAAGAAAGAAAAAGAAAAAAAATGAAACAAAGAAGGAAAGAAAATAATCTTACCTAATATAATATAAAAGGAGCCATTCAATTATTAGATTATGGCAAGCAGCAAAAGTGATTTTTATTTTAATATTTTATATATACAAATAAGTATAATGCATATTTAAATTTAGAGAATAAATATAAGTAAAAACAAGGATTTTGACCTAAATTTTACTGTGCCTCATATACAAAGCATGCCTCAGTTCTAAAAATATAGTCCAACTACTTTCAGAAAAGGAATATATTTACTAAAATTTTTAAAACAAACCAAAACTTGACTAATCCTGATCAAGACACAAAGTCCACTTATGTCTGTCCAGAGGCAGACAGGGACGAGAGCAAGGTACTACACTTGATCTTAGCCAAAAGGACAAGAGGCGATGGGAGTAGCTCAGGGTGAGGGCAAAGGGAAACTGACATATTGGTGGCAGAAAATGTGCAGTAGTGAAGGGTGGTGGACATTATATGATTGAAACTCAGTCATAAACAACTTTTTAACTGTGTATCTCATGGTGATTATATTAAAAAATTATGGTAAAAGTATCCAGAGACAATATAGATGAGGAATAGGAGGACCAACCCATAGTAGAAAGTTTGCCACAAATAGTGTATGAGTATAGTTAGGCAAGAGATAAAACCACTACAACAATGGTTGGAAATGATCACTTTAAACAAGAACTAGGTGCTGAAAAGGTATAAATTAATATGCCTCGTACCTCTTCATTAACAATATAGCAAACCAAAAAATTTTAAAGGAAATCAAGAAAGAGAGGAGGGGGGCAGGCAGGCAGGGCAGGGAAACTGTTGGCATTAGTGGCATGAAATATGTAATGGTGAAGGGTGGTGTATATATTGTATGACTGTAACTCAATCATGAACAACTTTGTGAAATGGTGTTTAATTAAGCAATTAATTAGAAAAATTTTATTTATTTAAAAAATCCATTTTACTCAGAATACTTCATGGTTTAAGGTTTGGATCTTGGATACTTTTTAGAGAAATTTGGTAATAAGCATTTAGGTAGAGAGCTTTCCTTCACGCAACTTAGGATCAATAACAAGCTAATGAAAAACAATTCTCACCATATTTATTTGACAGGGTAGCAAAATATCTAAAGAAAGCAATAAGAAGTCAAGATTTAAAAAAATAGAGATCAGGGGCCAGAGCGGTAATGCATTTGTCTTGTACGTGCTAGCCTAGGATGGACCACAGTTTGATCACCCAGCATCCCATATGGTACCCCAAGCCCAGAACATTTTCTGAGCACATAGCCAGGAGTAAACTCTGAGCATCACTGGATGTGACAGGAAAAAAAAAGAGAGAGAGAGAGAGAGAGATCATACCTAGATCAAAAATGAAGAATTAACATTGTCTTTGTAAAACAATAGTCTGTGAAGAAGCGAGTTCAGCAACTTATGAAAATATCAATATACAAAAGTTAATTATATTTGATATACAAAGGAAGAACAATTATAAATTTAAAATAAAAATGAGACATTATTTGAAATAACATTAGTAAAAATATATAAAAGATTGATAAAAGATACTATGTAATACCTATATTTACAAAACTACATTGGTTGTTTTAAAACTACAAAGCATAAGCAAAGGGAGACCTAAATATTTGAACTGTATGCTATGTTCATGGATCAGAACTCTTGCTGTATACTATGTTCATGGATCAGAAGCTTGCTATGATGCCTTTTTCAAAACGTCTTAGTCAATAGCCAATTAATAGTTTAATTTAATAAAGAAAGAATATGGCAAGATATATTACTTATAATTCCTATAAAAGGCAGTGTTTTGGTAAAAACTGAAGATCTAATGTGATTTTTAAACATTCATATAAATGCAAGAGATAAGTATTGAAAAAGAACAAAATTAAACTTATATTATCTGAAATTGAAGAAAACATAAAACTACATTAATCAAAGTTGTATTATGTGTACAAAATAGAAAAAAAACTTTGAATAAAGATTTTAGAAATTGTGCCCAGCTTATTTTTTTTATCAAAGCACTAAAAACTTCAGTGAGGGAGATAAAACAAAGTCATTTAACAAACATTACTAAAGATATTGTTTTCCTTATGTAATAAAATAAACTTCCAGTGATGTTCACTATATTTACAAAATGTAAGTATATACAGATCACAGACCTTAATTCAAAGTTTATACAACTGTAAAAAATGTTTATGATGAATTAAGGAAGTATTCTCCAATGTACCAAATATGATCTATAAAAATAAATTTATGAATTATACATTATCAAAATTAAATATATCTGCTTCTGACAAAAGAATAAAAGGCAAAATTGAAAGAACTAAGTTTATTTGAAAAATCAGAATCTATTAAGCATTTAATAATAAAACATTCTAATTATCTAAAATAAAATTTAAAAAAATGCAAAATCTTTGAGCAGACATTTAGCCAAAATGATAACTGGATGACAAGTATGTGGTAACCAATATTATTTATCTTTATAAAAAAGAAAATAAAATCATAATGAAATTACAACTGCACAAAAAATGAATTATTTACATAATATTATAACATGGTGGCAATTATGTAGATGGAAAAAGACAACAATTTTTGCAAACAGTCTGGAAACTTTTTATAAAATTAATCATTAATCAGCCATATGATTCAACCATTCTATTTCTAGCCATTTACCCAAGACAAACAGAAGCACAAAAAGATATGTATGCAAGTGTTATTTTTCTTTAAAAATTTTCATATGGTGTCATGTGGATACAACTCAGTCTCCACGAGATTGTACAGTGTTAGTTCAATCTCAAACCCCAGATCCCAGACGTAGAACTGAAACAGCTCCCTGCAACAACACCAGGAACTAAGCTCCATTGGGAGATTTACTTATGCCAGTGTTAACATGACAAGGACAATGAGGAAATGACAACTTGACCTAAGACCAGGAGGTCCTATCACATCACCTAACACTAAGTGGAAATCAGAAGATGTATTGTCCTTTGAACTATGATAAATAAGAGCACTAACTACAGAAAACTGACTTTGAAAAACGTGACTGGGCAGAATTTACCTTGAGACCAAAAAACAAAACCCTACCCTAGGCTATAGCCCAGGTCTCTTACAAGAATCAAGATTTCTTAGTACAGAGGCCCAATTTTGACAACAGAGACAAAGCAGAACCTTTGGAACCATAATTTACTAGACTTCGGCTTAAAACCGAGCAAAATCATAGAGCACATGATATAGAAGACTGAACACACCAACAATGATGGAACAGAACCTCTAGAACCATAAAGACTTTATCCTAGACCTTGTCCTAGGACCTAGCTACAGTGGCCTGATTTTCTCATCCACAACTGAGAGGAAAGTTTCCTGACACCATAAAAAAAAAAAATCCTGGGATATGGCAATGAGTATGTATGGAGTCAGTGGTTATTTCCATGACAGTCTGCTTCAAGATTCGAGAAACCCTGAATCTCTTTTTTTTTTTTTTTTGGTTTTTGGGCCACACCCTGTGACGCTCAGGGGTTACTCCTGGCTATGCGCTCAGAAGTTGCTCCTGGCTTCTTGGGGGACCATATGGGACGCCGGGGGATCGAACCGCGGTCCGTCCTAGGCTAGCGCAGGCAAGGCAGGCACCTTACCTCCAGCGCCACCGCCCGGCCCAACCCTGAATCTCTTAAGCCACGGGAATTTCCATCCTTCCCCAAAACTTACTGTGTCTTTGCAAAAAAAAAAAAAAAAAAAGTGGGAGGAATACCAAACCCTGCAACTCCAGCATTCCTTTATCTTATTTTGTTTTGTTTGCTTTTGATATTATTTTCCTTCTCTTTTTTATTCCACTTTCTTCTTTCTTTTTCACTCTTGTGGATATTATTTGGTGATTTTTTTTGGACTGGATGCATTTTTCTTTTGGTAGTTCATACCAAATTTTTCTTCTCTTTTCCTTAACCTTTTTTTTTATCTCCAACAGAATCATATAACTTGAATCATTCAGCCTCATAAATTGAGGGGAGAAAATAATGATACCAGGATATGTAGTGAAAATAAAAAACAATCAGACTGAAACACCAAACCCAAAGTCAATGACAACAGAATAGATACCCAATCTACAACAAGCTGTAAAGTGGAGACCAGTTACACTAGTATTCTGGGGGAGGGTGGTAAAGGAGGGAGATATGGGAGACATGCTGGGAATAGGAGTGGAGGGAGGACAACATTGGTGATGGGAATGCCTTTCATTCACTGTCACCATGTACCGTAAATAATTCTGTGTAAGGCACTCCAGTAGCAATAAAAAGTAAAAAAAAAAATTTTCATATGGATGTTTACAGTTATTTTATTCATAATTTTACTGAAAACAAAACAATTCAGCTGTGAATCAATAAACAAGTTACAGAATATCAAGGTAGTAGAAAAATTACAAATTAAAAGAAACCAAATACTACATCCTTTAACAACATGAAAAAAAATTTAAACACATGAGGCAGGAGTGGTGGCGCAAGGGGTAAGGCATCTGATGAACCACAGTTCGATCCCTGGCGTCCCATATGATCCCCCAAGTCAGGAGCTGTTTCTGAGCACATAGCCAGGAGTAACTCCTGAACATCACTGAATGTGACCCAAAAATCAAACAAAAAAATTTTAAACACATTTTTCCTAAGTTAAAAAATTAAACCCAAACTCTACATATCTGTTCATATGACCTTTTGTAAAAGAACAAAGAACAGATCAGTAGTGCCCATTAACTACTGGGTTGCAGGGGGATTGTGAAGCATTTCACCAAAAAGGGACAGACAGGAAATGTGGATGTGATAAAACTATTTGCACAGGACTGTGATAGAGGATATGTGCATGTTAGCACCCATACAAAAAATATTGAATATTACTATATAAATATATTTTTTTGGTTTTGTTATTTATTTTTAGGCCACACCTGGAGTTGCTCAGAGTTTACTCCAGCTCTGCTCTCAGAAATAGCTCCTGGCAGGGGCCAGAGTGGTGGAGCAAGTGGTAAGGATTTGCCTTGCCCAGGCTAGCCTAGGATGAATTGTGGTTGGATCCCCTGGAATTCCATATAGTCCCCCAAGCCAGGAGCGATTTCTGAGTGCATAGCCAGGAGTATCCCCTGAGCAAAATTTTCTAGTGGTAAGTGAAAAAATAGAGTCACACTCAATTTCTATTTCAAGTACACTGCTTGAATGAAAGCCATCCAAATAAGTAAAAGTATTTGTATTGCACAAAAGTGCAGTGGCTCAGGGGAGAAGGGATGCTTTTGATATTTTTTTCTTTAGAACTCAATTCAAATTGGTTTCTCTTAAATAAGACATGTTACGAATTAGTTGACAATAGATAAAATTTAAAAGCTTAAAGAAAACATAAATATTATAATCAGCATCATTATCTTTCACAATCACAGAAATTAAATTTGAGAAATTCATTTAGATAAAGCCATGCCTATAAACCCATTTTCTGATTCTAAAAACCATCCTCCAATCTTAAGGGCTGAAGTGTTAAGTAGTGCATATTACTGCCTTGCATGCATGCAGCCGACATGAGTTCCAACTCTGGCATCATCTATGGTCTTCCCAGTCAAGCAGGAGTGATTCCTGAGAGCAGAGACCGAGGAAAGTCCTGAGAACAGCAGGTGTGGCCCAAAAAAACAAAAATAAAGAAAACCTTCTTGTAAAACTAACCTTTAACCCTATAGAACAATCTGCTCAAGTGCTCTTTTGAGTGTTGAGGAAATGCCCCTAAATCATACTCAGGAAGTTGAGGACTCCTCCTGGTAATTCTCAGAAAACTAGGTTAAATTTTCGAAGTTAGTGTTTGAGGATGTGGTGCTGCTCAGTCCCTGTAGTGCTGGGCGTGTTTATTATATGTAATGATGATGCTCATGGACCCTGTGATGCTGGAAATAGAATTAGGATAAGTCTTTCCTGCCTTTTTATGGTTTTAATTATTTATTATTTTTGATTTAATTATTTATGTGATTGTTCCCCAGAGTTACCAAGTTGTTCATGAATGAGTTTCAGTCAATGTCCAACACCCTTCACCAGTGCATATTTCCTATCACCCATGTCCACACTTTCCCTTCCATATTCCCTCCTGCCCCTCATCCTGCCACACTCTGTGGCAGACATTCTCTCTTTCACTCGCTCTTTTGTCTTTTAGACACTGTGGTTAGTAATACTGCTACTGAAAGGGTATAAGGCATATGTCACTTTATCTTGTTTCAGCACCCAGTCCTTGTCCAGAATGATCATTTCTAATTATACGTGTCATAGTAGCCTTTTCTCTGTTCTAACTGCAACCCATACTATTGGTGGAAAGCTTCCTAACATGACTGGTCATCCTGGCCCTCATCTCTATTGTCCTTGGATATTATTACCATAATCCCTTTATTTTTTGATATCCCACAAATTTCACTTCTGTATTTTAAATTATTTCCTATATCTTCAGCCTTTTTTTTTTATTTAAACACTGTGGTTACAAGGCTGTTCATAATACATGGTATTTTTGCAGTTAAAGTTGTTCATGATTAAGTTACAATCATATAATGTACAACAACTTTAACAAGTGCACGTTTCCTGCCAACAATGTCCCCACTTTCCCTTTCACCCTCTTGGTGACATCTCCCTTCATGTCTCTAGGGCATATAATTTTGTTCTTTCTTTCTTTCTTCTTTCTTTCTTTCTTTCTTTCTTTCTTTCTTTCTTTCTTTCTTTCTTTCTTTCTTTCTTTCTTTCTTTCTTTCTTTCTTTCTTTCTTCTTTCTTTCTTTCTTTCTTCTTTCTTTCTTCTTTCTTTCTTTCTTTCTTTCTTTCTTTCTTTCTTTCTTTCTTTCTTTCTTTCTTTCTTTCTTTCTTTCTTTCTTTCTTCTTTCTTTCTTCCTTCCTTCCTTCCTTCCTTCCTTCCTTCCTTCCTTCCCTTCCTTCCTTCCTTCCTTCCTTCTTCCTTCCTTCCTTCTCTTTCTTCTTTCTTTCTTTCTTTTTTCTTTCTTTCTTTCTTTCTTTCTTTCTTTTTTCTTCTTTCTTTCTTTCTTTCTTTCTTTTCTTTCTTTCTTTCTTTCTTCCTTCCTTCCTTCCTTCCTTCCTTCCTTCCTTCCTTCCTTCCGTCCTTCCTTCCTTCCTTCCTTTCTTTCTCTATCTTTCTTTCTTTCTTTGTTTCTTTCTTGTTTCTTTCTTTTTCTTTCTTTCTTTCTTTCTTTCTTTCTTTCTCTGTCTTCTATTTTTTCCTTTCAGACATTTTAATTTGCGGTATAGTGCACATATCCCACTACTAATGTCCCAAAATTCTCTCAGTACACTCTCCTCCACCTACATCTAGGTAGGCACTTTACCTCTCTCTCTCTCTCTCTTACTTTATCTTTCTCCTTTCTTTTTCATACTGTGAATTGCAATATTGAAAATTAATGTATATCACTTTATCATCTTTAACCCCAAGTTCATGTCCAGAGTGGTAAGTTTCAGCCATCATTGTCACCCTAGACCATTCACTACCGTAAATGTATTCACCACAATTTGTGGCAAGTTTTCTAACATGAATTGGTCCTCCTGTTTCTCATCTTTATCATCTTTGAGTCTTATTATTATACTATTATTTTTATTACATCCCACATAAGTGAGTTAGATTATTCTCTGTCCCTTCCTCTCCCTCTGACTCATTTCACTCAGCATAATAATCTCCATATCCTTACATGTATAACTTCAATTTTCCTAACAGCTGTGTAGTATTCTATTATGTAGATATATCAGTTTCTTTTTTATCAGTTGCAACATTTTTTTTGCAATGTTATGAACAAGGAAACTAAGAATATCCTAGGCTCTTTACACGCAAGTAAGTTCACAGTCTGTCCATTTTTTAAACTATATTAACAGGAATACTGACAGTAATATCTGAAAACAAGGGAGAGGCCCTGGCATTAATTTTGCAGGCAGTTAGCAATGAAAACACCTAACCTGAAAAATCAGTCACTGACCATTTCATTATACAATTTGAATAAAAGGGGTAGACTACAGATTAGAAACTCACGTGAACATAAAATGTATTCTACCCAAATACAACTCTGCTATCTATATATTTTGAGGTTTATCAGGATATCAACAAAAAGTGACTAAAACAGGAAATTATTCTCCCCCACTGTCAAAAACATATCATTTTAAATTAGAAAAAAATGAATGGCAATTTGCAGGCAAAAGTAAACAAGACTCACATTCTATAACACACTTGTTCTACTCAAACGTCAAAAAAATGTTTTCTTTCATAAAATAATTAAAAACAAAACACTGATAAAAATGCATTTTACTGCATCAATACTGTCGGGAGGTAATTCTGAATTGGAGGTTTTCTTTAGATCAAAATTAACTTTGCAGGGGCCCACTGGCCTATCATTAAGATCTTTAATAGCAGCCATAGCTTCATTATAGTTTATCATAGAAATAAGGGCTTCTCCTGTACGTAAACCTTGGTCATTATATTGTATTGAAACTGAGTCATTTATGACTCGATAACCATGGGAAAAAAATCTATAATTTCATTAACACTGGCTTTAAATAGAAGATTCATAATTTTAATAGGAGTTATCCTGCCTGAACTACGATTTGAATTTGGATCGGGAACAAATCTCTCCTCAGAAAAATGTCCTATATTACGCTTTCCAGAGTCAAATTTGCCACTTTCAGGATGGCCAAAATTTACAACAATACGATGACTCCTAAAATAATCAGGTGGGCCACTCTTCTTTACAGGTGGTCTAAAATGATCAGGAAGTCTAGAGTCCTCTGGAGCTTCCCGGACACCTTCCTCAGGAAGCCACTGGAGGTCCTGATCCAAAAGGCATCTAAAATCTTCCTCCTGGGGGATCCTGAATTGCTAATCAGGAGTATGTCTAAAATCTCCATCAGGAGGACCCCTAAAGTCTTCATCTGATGGGTGCCTGAAATCTTCCTCTCGGGAACGCTTAAAATGCTCCTCAGGTAGTCGCCTGAAAAGTTCCTGAGGCAGTCGTCTGAAAGGCTCCTGGGATGGTCTTCGAAAGTTCTCCTGGGAAGAACGCCTACAATGTTCCTGGGGAGACTGCCTGTAATGCTCCTGGGGAGACCGCCTGCACTGCTCCTGGGAAAACCGCCTGCAATGCTCCTGGGAAGACCGCCTGTAATGCTCCTGGGGAGACCGCCTGTGATATATCAGTTTCTTTAGCCACTCATCTGTTCCTCGACACTTGGGTTATTTAAGATTCTGCCTATTGTAAATAGTGCTGCTACAAACAGGAATGGAGGGAGGCATTTCTCCATGATGTATTTTTTTTTTACGTTTTGTTATTGTTGTTGTTTTGTTTTTTGTTTTGGGGCCACACCCCGTGACACTCAGAGGTTACTCCTGCCTATGCTCTCAGAAATCACTCCTGGCTTTGGGGAACCGTATGAGATGCCGGGAATTGAACCCAGGTCCGTTCTGGGACAGCTGCGTGCAAAGCAAACATCTTACCTCTGAGCTATCACGCTGGCCCCTCCATGGTGTTTTTGGGTTCCTAGTTTATATCCCTACTAAGAATGGTAATTCTGGGTCATATGAAAGCTCAATTTCTAGTTTTTTGAGAAATATTCACATTGTTTTCCAAAAAACAGTATACATTCCGAACCAGCAGTGAGTTACTTTCTGCATCTGTGCTAACACTGTTTATTCTTATTCTTTGTATTCCAGTTGCCATAAAACTGAAATGAGATGACATTTCATTATTTTGATTTGCATTCCCCATTGATTAGTGATGTGAAATTTTTAGTGAGTTTTTTGGCCATCTGTATTTCTTCTTTGAGGAAATATCTTTTAATTTCGTCTCCCCATTTTTAATGGGTTAAGATGTTTCTTTTTACTACTTGCTAAATTCTTTCAGTGCCTTGAATATCTTAGATATTAATCCCTTATTTGATGGGTATTGGGCAGACAGTTTCTCACATTCCATGGATTCTTTGTATAGTAGTCACTGTTTCCTTTGAGGTGCAGAAGCTTCTAAATTTAATACAATCCTATTCATTTATTTTGTATTTGATTTTATTGGCCAATGATATTTTATCTTTAAATGTACCACTAGTTTTCAATGTCATGGAGTGTTTTGCCTGTTTTTCCTCTGTGTACCTATGGTTTCAGGTTTAATATCAAAACCACATCAATATTATTGATGTCAAAGTCAATAATTCATTTTATTTTGACCTTTATACATCATATCAAAAAGAGGTCTTAGTTAACTTTTTTGCATGTAGTTCACCAGTTAACCCATAAAACTGTTAAAGAGGCTTTCCTTGTTCCTCTTTGTATTTATTGTCCTTTATCAAAGATTGGTTGATCATATACATGTGGCTCAGTCTCAGAATATTCAAATCTATTACAGTGATCTAAGGTTCTTCCTTTATTCCAATACCAATACCATACTGAGTTTTATTTAATTTAATTTTTTTTTTTGCTTTTGTTTTTGGGTCACACTCAGTGGCACTCAGGATTACTCCTGGCAGGCTCGGCGGACCACATGGGATGCCGGGAATCCAACCAGGGTTCATCTGGGGTTGGACACATGCAAGACAGACACCCTACTGCCATGCTATCACTCTGGCCCCAGTACCATACTGTTTTAATAACTACTGCTTCATAGTACAATTTAAGGCTTGTAAAAGTTATGCCTCCTATCTTCCTTTCCTAAAGGATTGCTTTAACGGTTAGTGGATATTTAATGTTCCAGATAAATTTCAAGAGTGTTTGCTCATTTGTTTGAAAAAATGTAATGGGCTTTCTTCTAGAGATTTCATTAAATCTATGTGATGCTTTGGGAAGTTTTGCCATTTTAATGTTGCTAATGTTATCCTCCCATCCATATGAAGGGTGTATATCTACATTTTCTTGTGTCCTCTTTATTTTCTTAAAAAGTGTTTAGTTTCATTGTGTAGATCTTCATCACCTTAGATAAATTGATTCCATGGTACTTGATTTTACTGAGGCACATTTGTGAATGGGATAGTTATTTAATGTCTTTTTCTTTTATTCCATTATTTGTATATAAAAAAGCCATTGGGCTTGTGTACTAAATTTGTAGATTGCCACTTTATTATACAAATCTATAGCTTATAGATGCTTTTTGGTAGTCTTTAGAATTTTGTCATCTGCAAACAGTGAAAACTTGACTTCTTTTTTCCTAGCTGCATACTGTTGAAATTTTT
>NC_064851.1:70901606-71091637 GCF_024139225.1 Suncus etruscus | reverse complement strand
TCTTGCCTGATTGTTAAGGCAAGTATTATCAGTACTTATATTGAATAGAAGTGACAAGAGAGGGAAAACTTATCTCATCCAGACCTTGAAGAATAGACTTTTAGATATTTTCCCCATTGAGTATAATGTTGCCATAGAATTCTGGCAAATGGCCTTGACTGTATTGAAAAAAATTCATTTCATTCCCATTTTGTTGAGAGTTTTTATCATAAATGCATCTTGAATTCTGTCAAATGTTTTCCCTGCATCTACTGCTATGATCATATGGTTTGTATTTTTCAATTTATTTATATGGTGTGTTACAGTGATTGACTTGCATATGTTAAATAAACCATCCTTCATCTCTGGGATAAATCCTATCTGTTCATGGTGTCTAACATACTTAATGAGCTGTTGGATTCTAATTGCTAGTATTTTGTTAAAGTAATTCCTTTTTTTGTCTTCTTTTTGATATCCAAGTGATTTTAGCTTCATAGAAACTATTTGGGAATATTTCTGTTTCTTCAAGTTTCTGGAAGGGCCTAAAAAAGATTGGAAGTAGGTCCTCTTTAAAGATGTGAAAAAAAAATCACTAGTGAATCCACCTAGACCTGTGCTTTTGTTTTGGGGAAACATTTTGATTACCATTTTAATTTCACTAGTAGTGATAGGTCTGTTCAGATCATCTCAGTTCAGCCTTGGGAGATTAGGAGTCCAATTTTTTTTTTAAATTTCTCCCAGGATCTCTTTTTTTGTAGCATAAAAATTCTCTAAGTAATCCTGATTATGCTCTGATTTTCTTTAATAACTTAGGGACCTCCTCCTTTTCCTTTATGATTTAGTTTATAAGTTTCTCTCTTTCTTTGTTAGTCTTGCTAATAATATATCCATCTTCTTTAGTTTTAATGTTGCTTCTTTCTATGTAATTTCCTTTTTGATCATGTAGCTTTCAGTATCCTATCTCCATGGTTTTCATCATTGTGACTGGGATGTGCCTTGGAGTGCTTTTATTTGAATCAGTTTGTTGTTGTTGTTATTGTTGTTGTTATTTTGGGCCACACCCTGTGTCACTCAGGGGTTACTCCTGACTATGCGCTCAGAAATTGCTCCTGGCTTGGGGTACCATATGGGATGCCAAGGAATTGAACTGTGGTCCTACGCTAATGCTGGCAAGGCAGACGCCTTAACGCTCCATGCCACCACTCCTGACCCTTCAGGCATTCAGGATATGATTTCAAGCATTCTTTAGCTCTGAGAATTCTTAGTAATGATGTCTTTGACTGCTGTTTATTCATAGGGGCTTTCGTCCTTGCATTGAGACCCCAATGATTCTTATGTTGTTTCTGTTTATTTTATTCAAAATGTCTATTGTCTATTTTTCAGATATTTTATTATTGTTTATTTATTTTAAGATATTTTTCACTTTCTTCTGGTGAATGGAAATGTTATGCATCTCTCTTCCAGCTCATTGATTCTATCCTCAGTAGCTGTTACCCTACTGATGAGGCTTTCCAGTGAGGTTTTCATTTTACCTACCATGTTTTACAATCCTGATATTTCTGTTCAAGTTTTCTGATTTCTACTCTCATATCCCTTTGAGTCTTATTGGCTATACATTCCATAGTTTCTTTTAATTCTTTGAACAGTCTTGACATTTTTCTCTATAGTCTTGATCAAAGAGGTTATGTAGGTGACTGATGTTCATTGAGTCTTCAACACTACCATCTTCAGTAACAGGGTGAAGTAGCATTCTGCTTTGTTTTTCCATTGTAACCCTGTTAGTTGTAGTGGGTCTCTAAGACAAGAAGAAACGTGTAGCCATAGAGTGAATCAGAGTATCCACATACTTGATTGGGCTCACATATTCAGTTCAATTCAAATGGCACTTTAGAGTCCAAACTCCACCCACAGCCCACTGCTGCTCCCATTGCGCTCACACCCACTGCTATTCAATTCAAAATTTTACTTTTTTTTTTAAATCCAAACTCTGGCCACAGCTCATAAAAAAAAGAAAACCTGGGAGAAATAGGTAAATTCTTGGACTCCTATGACCTCAGCCAAAAGTTTACTTCCAAAATGTTTAGCTTAATAAAATAAGTCAGAAGAAAAAATAAAAATACCAAATGATATGACTCATATGTGGGATATAAAGAAAAAAAGCAAGGAAATAGACAAAGCCTAAATCAAATCCTTGGATCTCATCACAAAACTGAATTTGCCAAAATAAGTAAAGGGGTAAGGGAGATTAAACAGGGAAGTGTGTCCAGGAGAGCACTGTAGAAAGTTAATGGTAGTGTGGTATGGTAATGCAAATGTAAAGAGGTGTGAAATCAAATTTCTAAAACATAAGTTTCTTGAAAAGAACAATGTAACCTCAGTATAAAATAAAGGGGCCAAATAGTTTGCCTTGCAGAAAGCTGACTCCAATACAACCCATAGAATCACAGTTCTCCATGCACAATCAGGTATAATCTCAGAGCTCAAATCCAAAGCACAATTAAGAACGATTTCAGAGCTCAAAACCAAGTGTAAGCCCTGAATAGCCAGATATGGCCCAAAATATAACTCCCAAATTTTAAATTAAAATATTTAGATATTTTTAAAATTTAGCAATGAATACACAGCTAATACATAAAAAATATCAAATAAGCTAAAGTCATTTGTAAAATGGAAAAAGAATAACAAAAATAGGGCTGGAGTGGTGCCACAGCAGTAAGGTGTTTGCCTTGCACATATCTGACCTAGAAAGAACCGCAGTTTGATCCCCTGGTGTCCCATATGGTCCCCCAAGCCAGGAGCGATTTCTGAGTATATAGCCAGGAGTAACCCCTGAGCATCACCAGATTGGGGAGAGAGAGAGAGAGAGAGAGAGAGAGAGAGAGAATAACAAAAACAAATCTAAATCTTAATGGCATGACTATTGACTAATTTTTTAAAAGAATGTTTAAGTTTTTAAAGGCTTATGTATAGCAGAAAAATAACTACACAAGCAAAAAAAAAAGGAATTTGCTTTCCAAACAATATTAAAGTTGCAAGAGAGTTCACCCACATGTTATAATAAAATGTAGTTTTTTTATTCTCACATTCAAGAAATAGCATTGCAATTTTATAAACTTTAAATTAAAAAAGGCAAGTAAATTGAGTTCTTCCCACTCACTTCTAATGAGCTATATGTCATTAGGTAAGACATTTCATCTCACTGAAATTGCATGTCTTCATGGTTTTAATAAATAGATTAACGAGTGAGTGAGAAATGGCTGCAGGTGGGGGTTTCCAGGCAGAGTGCTGACTGCTCTACCTGCAGAATCTCCACCGGGCTGTGCTTCTTCTGAGGAACTGAGCACCGGAAGGGAGCCCTGTCCTACCCTTCTCTGTCTTTCCTGAACTCTGGAAGCTCTCCTCAGAGCCCTGGGAAGCGAACCCCAAAGAAACTACATTCGGGAGCTACCCAGCGAGCCAGTGAGTGAGTGAGAAATGGCTGCAGGTGGGGGTTTCCAGGCAGAGTGCTGACTGCTCTACCTGCAGAATCTCCACCGGGCTGTGCTTCTTCTGAGGAACTGAGCACCGGAAGGGAGCCCTGTCCTACCCTTCTCTGTCTTTCCTGAACTCTGGAAGCTCTCCTCAGAGCCCTGGGAAGCGAACCCCAAAGAAACTACATTCGGGAGCTACCCAGCGAGCCAGTGAGTGAGTGAGAAATGGCTGCAGGTGGGGGTTTCCAGGCAGAGTGCTGACTGCTCTACCTGCAGAATCTCCACCGGGCTGTGCTTCTTCTGAGGAACTGAGCACCAGAAGGGAGCCCTGTCCTACCCTTCTCTGTCTTTCCTGAACTCTGGAAGCTCTCCTCAGAGCCCTGGGAAGCGAACCCCAAAGAAACTACATTTGGAAGCTACCCAGCGAACCAGACACTGAGCACCTGAAGGGAGCCCTGTCCTACTCTTCTCTGTCTTTCCTGAACTCTGGAAGCTCTCCTCAGAGCCCTGGGAAGCGAACCCCGAAGAAACTACATTTGGGAGCTACCCAGCGAGCCAGTGAGTGAGTAAGAAATGGCTGGATGTGGGGGTCTCCAGGCAGAGTGCTGATTTCTCTACCTGCAGAGTCTCCACCCGGCTGTGCTTCTTCTGAGGAAACTGAGCCCCGGAAGGGAGCCCTGTCCTACCCTTCTCTGTCTTTCCTGAACTCTGGAAGCTCTCCTCAGACCCCTGGGAAGCGAACCCCAAAGAAACTACATTCGGAAGCTACCCAGCGAGCCAGTGACTCTCCTCAGAGTCCTGGGAAGTGAACCCCAAAAATACAGCATTCTGAAGCTGCCCAGCGAGCGAGTGAAAACTACGCCTGACCAGTGGGGCCTGACTGTGAAAAACTGTGAGTGCTGCCTGTGTGTGTCTCTCTGCTATCCTGTTGCGTAAACCTCCTTAGAGTGGGCTGAAAAGAGGCTCCAGAAGGCACTTAGCTCCACTTCGCTACGCGGCCGTGCACTCTTTCTAAGGAAAGAACTCCATTGCAACAAGAAGGAAAAATCACACTAAGAACGGCGCTATATCACAGAAGCAAACATTTCTCTCTGGACTGTCTTCTCTGTTGTATGCTCGGGCCTAAGATTTGACCCAGTGTGAGGCTTCATCCACGGAGGACTCCCCTCCCTTAGAGGCAAGTCAGCCCTTTTAGAAAGGGAGGAGCCAGAGGAGTGTGCTGCCTACATCATATAGACAATGAATACCACCACAACACGTAGAAAAACCCACAATACAAGTGTGACAATGGGGAAACAACGCAGGCCAGCATCAGACATAGAGAATGAAGATGACAATTCTGAGGACCAGATAATGACTGAACAACTAATCAACCTCTCAGATAAGGACTTTAGACTAGCAATATGGAAGGTGCTCAACAGACTCCAAGAAACCATGGATCGAGTTGAACAGAACACTAATAAGAACCAAGAAAATATGAAGGCAGAAATGACAAAACTCCAAACTGAAATAACATGTCAACTAACAGGACTGAAAAAGTCAGTAAACGAAGTGAATGACAAAATGAATAAGCTCTGGGACAGGGTATCAGAAGCTGAGAATAGACTTGGTGCTGTGGAAGATGAGATACATAACAATTCCATACAGCAGGAGAGATTGGACAAAAAACTTAAAGCAAATGAGCAGACAATGGAAAAATTAGTCAAAGAATGGGAACAGACGAAAATAGAAGTCTATGATAAGATCAACAGAAACAACTTAAGAATCATTGGAGTCCCAGAGACCCAGGAAGAAAATTTCCAGGAAGAATCAACAGTCAAGAACATCATTAAAGAGAAACTCCCAGAGCTAAAGAATATATGTGATCAAATCCTGCATGCCCGAAGAGTACCAACCAAAAGAGACCCCAGAAAAACCACCCCAAGACACATCCTAGTCACAATGACAAATCCCACAGATAGAGACAGAATTCTGAAAACAGCAAGATCAAAAGGGGAAATCATGTTCAAGCAAGCTTCCCTGAGATTTACAGCAGACCTGTCACCAGAAACACTCAATGCCAGAAAGCAGTGGTGGGATATTGTGACAAGACTGAATGAAATGAATGCTTCACCCAGAATACTATACCCAGCAAAACTCACTTTCCGGTTTGATGGAAGAATACATGGTTTCACAGACAAAAAAACAGCTCAGAAACTTCACAGACACAAAACCAGTCTTAAGAGAAAAACTGAAAGACCTAATCTAAGACAAGACTACCCAAAAGACACACCAAATTTTGAAATAAAGATGGCGTTAAATCCCAGGACAATTCTTTCTCTCAACATCAATGGACTAAATGCACCAGTTAAGAGACACAGAGTGGCTAAATGGATCAAAAAACTCAATCCAACCTTCTGCTGCCTACAAGAAACGCACCTGAATAGTCAGAACAAACATAGACTCAAAATAAAAGGCTGGAGAAAAATCATCCAAGCAAACAACACCCATAAAAAAGCTGGAGTGGCCATACTAATATCAGATAATGCAAACTTTATACTCAGGAAGGTTGTAAGGGACAAAGACGGACATTTTATATTAATCAAGGGGTACGTAGAGCAGGAAGAATTCACTCTCCTAAACATATATGCACCGAATGAGGGGCCAGCAAAATATTTAATACAACTGTTGACAAATCTGAAAAATAATATCAACAACAACACAATAATTGTGGGGGACCTTAACACGGCTTTGTCAACACTGGACAGGTCAACCAGACTGAAACCCAACAAGAATATACTAGACCTGAGGAGAGAAATGGAAGAAAGAGGCCTAGTGGATATATATAGGACACTCCATCCCCAGAAACCTGGATACACATTCTTCTCCAATGTACATGGGACATTCTCCAGGATAGACTACATGCTGGCACATAAAACATACCTCCATAAGATCAAGAGGATAGAAATTTTGCAGACTACCTTCGCTGACCACAAGGCTCTGAAATTATTTGTGAACTCCAAAGGGACTCAGAAGAAACACTTTAACACCTGGAAGTTAAACAGCCTCATGCTCAATAACCAGTGGGTCCGAGATGAAATCAAGGAGGAAATAAAAAGGTTCCTGGAAACAAATGACAATAAAGACACAAACTCTCAGAACTTATGGGACACAGCAAAAGCAGTACTGAGAGGAAAATTTATAGCTTTGCAAGCACACATCAGGAAGGAAGAAGGAGCTTACCTGAGTAGCTTAATGACACAGCTAATAGAACTAGAAAATGCTCAACAAAAGGACCCAAGAATAAAAAGACAGAAGGAAATAACAAAGCTGAGAGCAGAAATCAACGAAGTGGAAACTCAAAAAACAATCCGAAAGATCAACGAAAGCAGAAGTTGGTTCTTTGAAAAAATAAACAAGATTGATAGAACACTGGCAAACCTAACAAAGAAAGAGAGAGAGAGAAACTTGATAACTCGTATCAGGAATGAAAAAGGAGAGATCACTCCTGATATGACAGAGATTCAAAGGGTAATCAGAAACTACTTTGAAAAACTCTATGCCACTAAAAATGAGAACCTGGAAGAAATGGATAAATTCTTGGACTCTTATAATCTTCCACGGTTGAAGGAAGAGGATGTAGCATATCTAAACACCCCCATCACCATTGATGAAATTAAAACAGTAATCAAATGTCTGCCGAAAAACAAAAGCCCAGGTCCAGATGGATTCACTAATGAATTCTATCAAACTTTCCAAGAGGAACTACTGCCAATCTTGGCAAGACTCTTTCATGAAATTGAACAAACAGAAACACTTCCAAATAGCTTTTATGAAGCCAACATCACCTTGATACCTAAACCAGACAGAGACGCTACCAAAAAAGAAAATTACAGACCAATATCACTGATGAATGCAGATGCAAAGATCCTCAACAAAATCCTGGCAAATAGGATTCAATGCCTCGTTAAGAAGATCATCCACTACGATCAAGTAGGTTTCATCCCAGGAATGCAAGGCTGGTTTAACATCCGTAAATCTATCAACATAATACACAACATCAATAACAAGAAAAATAAAAACCACATGATCATATCAATAGATGCAGAGAAAGCATTTGATAAGGTCCAACACCCATTCTTGATCAAAACTCTCAGCAAGATAGGAATAAAAGGAACCTTTCTCAATATAGTGAAGGCCATCTACCACAAGCCAGTGGCAAATTTTATCCTCAATGGAGAAAAACTGAAAGCCTTCCCTCTAAATTCTGGCACAAGACAAGGCTGTCCTCTCTCACCACTCCTATTCAACATAGCACTGGAAGTACTTGCTATAGCGATTAGGCAAGAAAAGGATATCAAGGGAATCCAGATAGGAAAGGAAGAAGTCAAGCTCTCACTGTTTGCAGATGACATGATACTCTACTTAGAAAACCCTAAAGACTCTATCAAAAAGCTTCTAGAAACAATAGACTCATATAGCAAGGTGGCAGGCTACAAAATTAACACACAAAAATCAATGGCCTTTCTATATACCAATAGTAATAAGGATGAAATGGACATTAAGAAAACAACCCCATTCACAATAGTGCCACACAAACTCAAATATCTTGGAATCAACTTGACTAAATATGTGAAGGACCTATACAAAGAAAACTATAAAACTCTGCTCCAAGAAATAAGAGAGGACACACGGAAATGGAAACGCATACCCTGCTCATGGATTGGCAGGATTAACATCATCAAAATGTCAATACTCCCCAAGGCATTATACAGATTTAATGCCATCCCTCTAAAGATACCCATGACATTCTTCAAAGAAGTGGATCAGACACTTTTGAAATTCATTTGGAACAATAAACACCCTCGAATAGCTAAAGCAATCATTGGGAAAAAGAATATGGGAGGAATTACTTTTCCCAACTTTAAACTGTACTACAAAGCAACAGTTATCAAAACAGCATGGTATTGGAATAAGGATAGGTCCTCAGATCAGTGGAATAGGCTTGAATACTCAGAAAATGTTCCCCAGAGATACAACCATCTAATTTTTGATAAAGGAGCAGGAAATCCTAAATGGAGCAGGGAAAGCCTCTTCAACAAGTGGTGTTGGCACAATTGGATAGCCACTTGCAAAAAATTAAACTTAGACCCCCAGCTAACATCATGTACAAAGGTAAAATCCAAATGGATTAAAGACCTCGATATCAGCCCCCAAACCATAAGATATATAGAACAGCACATAGGCAAAACACTCCAGGACATTACAGGCATCTTCAAGGAGGAAACTGCACTCTCCAAGCAAGTGAAAGCAGAGATTAACAGATGGGAATATATTAAGCTGAGAAGCTTCTGCACCTCAAAGGAAATAGTGCCCAGGATACAAGAGCCACCCACTGAGTGGGAGAAACTATTCACCCAATACCCATCAGATAAGGGGCTAATCTCCAAAATATACAAGGCACTGACAGAACTTTACAAGAAAAAAACATCTAACCCCATCAAAAAATGGGGAGAAGAAATGAACAGACACTTTGACAAAGAAGAAATACACATGGCCAAAAGACACATGAAAAAATGTTCCACATCACTAATCATCAGGGAGATGCAAATCAAAACAAGGATGAGATGCCACCTCACACCCCAGAGAATGGCACACATCACAAAGAATGAGAATCAACAGTGTTGGCGGGGATGTGGAGAGAAAGGAACTCTTATCCACTGCTGGTGGGAATGCTGTCTAGTTCAACCTTTATGGAAAGCGATATGGAGATTCCTCCAAAAACTGGAAATCGAGCTCCCATACGATCCAGCTATACCACTCCTAGGAATATACCCTAGGAACACAAAAATACAATACAAAAACCCCTTCCTTACACCTATATTCATTGCAGCTCTATTTACCATAGCAAGACTCTGGAAACAACCAAGATGCCCTTCAACAGACGAATGGCTAAAGAAACTGTGGTACATATACACAAATGGAATATTATGCAGCTGTCAGGAGAGATGAAGTCATGAAATTTTCCTATACATGGATGTACATGGAATCTATTATGCTGAGTGAAATAAGTCAGAGAGAGAGAGAAAAACGCAGAATGGTCTCACTCATCTATGGGTTTTAAGAAAAATGAAAGACACCCTTGTAATAATAATTTTCAGACACAAAAGAGAAAAGAGCTGGAAGTTCCAGCTCACCTCAGGAAGCTCACCACAAAGAGTGATGAGTTTAGTTAGAGAAATAACTACATTTTGAACTGTCCTAATATTGAGAATGTATGAGGGAAATGTAAAGCCTGTTTAGGGTACAGGCGGGGGTTGGGTGGGGAGGAGGGAGATTTGGGACTTGGGTGATGGGAATGTTGCACTGGTGATGGGTGGTGTTCCTTTTATGACTGAAACCCAAACACAATCATGTATGTAATCAAGGTGTTTAAATAAAAAAATTATGCATAAAAAAAATTTACATTAAATATTTTTCAATAAAACAGGATTATTAAAAAAAATAAATAGATTAACTATTTCAATAATAATTGTTGCAAATATATTATGTTTATTACAATACATTATTTATTATAATTGCACTAATAATATGTAGAAATTTATAAATGAATCTTACATATTTGTTCCATGGATATTATCTCCATTTTCATTTTTTCTTGGTTCCAATTTCGTTACAAACCCAGTTACAAAATTTTACACAGTAAATCTATGAGTTAGTATTTGACACAATAAACATGTTTATGTTGCAGTGACTTTCCATATTCCTGAAACAAACCTAAACTTTACTTTCATTTGAGTTGTGTGTTTCCAGCACTATCTGAAAAAGCAGGAATGCCACTCCAGCATGATTCTGCACAGTGCTTATGTCTCATGGGCATTTAAAAAAATGACAAGGCATTTTGCCCATTCAATCGTTTCTCCCCTAAAAATTTACTCATATTTCTCTTCTACAACATTTTTCTTATTTATTTCCCAAAAGGCACAATGGCTTATATATGGCAACATTTAATAAATGCTTAAAAAGTAGAATTGAGTGCAAGACAAAGTAAAAACAGCATAAGGAACAGTTCTCTATCCAAACATCTTTCTCCCACTTCTGTAAATTTCTGTCTCTTACTTTGATACCTTAATGTCCACCACACCAATGAAGTCTGTCCTTTCTCTAGTTCTCCTGCAGCCTTGAAACCTCCTGCAGCTCAGCCACCTGCTTCTGGATAGTTAACCAACACGCACCTCCCATACCAGATTACTCCCTTTTCCTGTCTTTGCTTGGCAAGAATTTACAAACATATTTAAACATGTCCAGTCTGGTACATGGGCAGATGCATCAAGAAGTCAGGGTTTTGTTTGAGCACCAGCAGAAGGAACCCAAATAGCCTAACTGAACTTGGAAGAATCATCTATGTTAATTTACATTACAAGATGGTTTTTTTGCATGTAATTATAGGTGTCCTAATTCATTATCTAAAAGTAGACGATTCCTATATAGACTTTCATAAGTTAAAATAGCATAAAATTCAGTCATAATTAATTTAGCTAGAAAGATGTAATTGCCTCCAACCACATCTAATTGTCTACTAATCATATCAATAACACATAGAGCAAAAGAACACTCACATATGATAAAAACAGGAATTATGTGATAAATTTGTGTTCTGTATCAAGAGTTTAACAGGACCACTTTTGCTGTTCCTTGAATGCTACATATGAAATAGCTGCTGCAGATGAAATGAATTTGACTTGTCACGAAAATAAAAATTTTCTTTTGATTTCACTCAGTTCATACAGGTACATTTCGCATGTCCATACAGGTACACATGTACATCGTATCTCAAAGTGAAGTGGTGTTTGCAAACTGAAAATAGTGGTACTTCTACTTTGATCTAGAACATTTTTTCCTATAATTATCTTCATGATTCCTCATAAGTCATTGAAGTTTTCCTCAACGCAATCATATCAAAAACTGGAAAAAAGATATTTAATCTGTTTTATATTTTCCCTCACAATGTTGTATATCTTGATTGTCGATCCAATACCATTGTGATAGTGATTTTCAGAATGGAATCCTAGCAGGCTAGAGCAATAATACGGGAGTAAAGTGAATCCTTGCACACAATCAGCCTGATTTCAGTTTCCAACACTTTATAAGTTTGGTTTACCAAACTTAGATAAAAGTGATAATTTTCCATAGAATCAGAAGAAAGCCCTGAGAACCACTGTGTGTGGTCCCAAATCAAACAATAACAAAAAATGGGATCCTGGAATGAGAGAGATAGCATAGGAGGTAAGGTGCTTGTTTTTTATGCCACTGACCCTGGCTCAATCCCTAGAAGTGAATATGGTTACTTAAGCACCAGCAGGGGTTCCTCCTGAATATAGAACCAAATTTACATCCCTGAAAACCTCTAGGTTAGGCTTCAAAACAAAACAGACAAGAAGCATAGAGTCCTGGAGTCAGAGATGTAACTCCTTGGTATAGTACATTTGAGGCCTGAAGCTTATTTTTAGGAAAACAAAAACAACACAAAATATTAGCAAAAGCATATGCTAAGTTACAATTGTCATTCTGCAGCACATGGTAACAAAACAAAACAAAAAATGAATTATTTCTGTAAGACCATTCTAATGAGAGATGTGGGAGAGGTGTGTGGAGAAAGTATTCTTTAGCAACTGCTTGAAAACAAAACTGTCAGATCACAAATATGAAAGCAAACTTATTCACCAAATTTCAGAGATGCCCATCATTTCACTCCTTTTATATATTTAAATTATTTAAAATGTAAACATTTGTCAAATTGGAGTAGTAGTATTATTGAGTGGAATTTGTAGAACTTTATTACCTTTTGGTGTATCTGGAACAAAAAGAAATAAAAAACAAGGTCTTGTTTTCCTGGTTAATTTTACCAGATTTCACAAGCTAATTTAGCTAATAATTTAATTATTAGCTAAGGTAGAATGGAACAGCCTTGAAAAGAAAGAAATAAGAATTAAATTCTGTTTGCCTTTATCAAACATCTAGCTTCTCTGAAAAAAATCAATTTTTGGACCAATTAGTGCAGTTAATTAAGTTCAAGGGATCAAAATACAGTTGAGGAATTATTATGCCTGCACAAAAATCAAGTAATTTCATAATTTATGATAATTTGGCCATAATATTTAAAATATTGTAAATCTTAAGTTCAAAACTATAAACAATTTTCAGTAGAGGCTTTTGTTTATAATTTTTAAGTTATCAATTAATTCATTCTTTCTAGTGAAACTTTGAGTTGTACAGTAGGTCCTATAAAAAGTAATAGACTTTGCCATAGGATCTGTCAAAAACAATAGAAACCTGATTGTGACAAACATAATTGAGGAGAACTTTTACTGGGAACTTGAGAAAAAACTTTGGGATTAGACAATTTAGTAGACTCAGAGCCCATATTTGGTCTTATGGCAGGATGCTTCATGAGTATGGTCTCCCTGTTTTTAGGCCAAGGGTTTTTCCTTTATATTTTCCCCAACTTTTGCTGTGCCTATGTAAAAAAAAAAATCTGCCACCCCCTTTTAAATTTTTTCTTCTTTTTTAGCTTTTAAATAGAGGCTCCCACCTTTATCATAGAACTTTGGGATACAGATTATTTTGTTTTACTTCATATTTTTGTAAATTTTTCTATAAAACTAAGAAAAAAAGAATAAAAAAAAAGGAATGGACCAAGAGCCAAGTTGTCTCAGAAGCTTTGGTGGAGAAAAAAGAAGACAGAACTAAATATCCAAACCAAAGTCTACACTAGAATAGAGGCCTAAACTTTAACCATCTAAACTTAAACAGGCCTGTTATATTGGTAGGCCAGGTGGCAAAGGGTGGTGGTACAGGATGCACTCTGGGATCACTGGTGGAGGGATGTCAAAACTAGTGGTGGGAATGGCCCTGATTCACTGTATATCTGAAATTCAGCTATGGAGAGCTTTGTAGATCAAAATGGATTCAATAAAATAACATTTTTTAAAAAAGTATTAGTAGCAACAAAAATTCGTTTGAGGGTTGAGGGTATAGCTCAAGTAAAGAAAATGTGGCATGTTCAAGGTCCTGAGTTCAATCCTTAGCATGCATGTCTCCTCACATCCAGTCTTTGTAGGCTAGTAGCCCCTAGTCTATGCTTCCTACCTCAACAAGTCTGTACCAATTGACTAAGTTTTCACTAGAAGTAGCTCTAGGGAAGCCATAATCCTGCAGGGCTAGGTCCCTATAATAAAAACTGATTTCGATGGCTCTTGACTATTTCTTGGCATTATCGTGGATACTTTATTTAAATTCCAACTACTATGTATTTACTTGTACATCTCCAGCCTTACAAAATTATCCTCCACCCACATAGAGAAGGAAATAAGAAAATCAAGAAAGATAATATCCTCGAAAAACTTCTACTCCTACACATATTTTCCTCTTCTTGAAATAACAACCAGGGAGAAAAAAAATCAATCACTTCGAAACCTTGCATAAGAGAGGAAATCATATATCCATCATTTTCTTAAACATTCTCCTTAGAGTTGTCTATGAATAACACAGAGGGTTAAAATAAGGACTGAAAAAAGTCCCCTTATTTGTAGCTGCTTCATTATTCATTGTTATATGTTGCAAATATTCCTCATCTGAACCAGTATAGCATAATTTTTTCCCTTACACTAAAGGTCCTAGGACCAAAAGCTTGAGAGAAAAAAAAGATAGAATAGATATAAATGTTTTCAATCATTTTGCTTGCCTCCAAAAGCATCGATGCATTCATTTATATTATTTTCTAAAGACACTTTTCCTCATTTCCTCTCAAGAAACAGCAATTGGAAAAAGTAAGAGTAAGAGAAAAAGAGAAAAAAAATCAGAATCTGAGGTTAAAGGCTGGTATAATGAGTTTGCATATATATGTGGCTGCTTAACTTATGCCCTTTTTTTTTTCAGAAAGGCTTTCCAGTCCTACAAATTTCCTTACTCAACCAGCTTTCAAAGGCTTAACATGTCATTATTTTGCTTATATTAGTTTAAATTATTATACTGGTCCCTACCAAAATACAGTTGCAAAGTCCCAAGAAACCTTAAGAAAATGCCTAACCAGATCCATTCTTAAGAGTGAGTTTTAATATTATTAATGAGAAAGAAAGCAAGAAATTGAGACTGGAATTTATTTAAAGAAAGAAGAAAAATTATTGCTTGTCATGCAATCAGTACTTTAAGACCAGAATTAGTTTTTTTACAATATAAAATGGAATTTTATGTTGCTACACATCTACTTACTTTCTGTTTCTTCAGAGTATGGTTGGAATGTGCAGTCTTGCAGTGTTGACTCAGAAGTTTCTGTTACTTAGGAGTTTGTGATTTGGGGCATATTATATAATTCTTTCCAATCCTCATATATAAAATGGACATGATAACAGTCAATGGGTGTGAAATTAATGACATCATATACATAGAATGCTAATTCAATGCCTACAACAATTTAAAAGATCTGTGGGAATATTTACTGCTGCTCTTGTTGTTGTTGTTTATTATATGACATACCATAAAGAAATGGGGGTTTATAATAAGAAAATTAGGTAGTAGGGCTAAAGAATAATACAGCAGGTAAATTGCTTGCCTGTATAAAGTTACTTGGTTTGATCCTGGTACCCCATATGGTCCCCTGTCACTGTCAAGAGTGATCCTTGATAACAGAGCCAGAAATAAGTCATTAGCATAGCTAGGTGGTGTGCTCCAAAAAGGAAGGAAGGAAGGAAGGAAGGAAGGAAGGAAGGAAGGAAGGAAGGAAGGAAGGAAGGAAGGAAGGAAGGAAGGAAGGAAGGAAGGAAGGAAGGAAGGAAGGAAGGAAGGAAGGAAGGAGGGAGGGAGGGAGGGAGGGAGGGAAGGAAGGAAGGAAGGGAGGGAAGGAAGGAAGGAGGGAAGGAAGGAAGGAAGGAAGGAGGGAAGGAAGGAAGGAAGGAAGGAAGGAAGGAAGGAAGGAAGGAAGAAAGGAAGGAGGGAAGGAAGGAAGGAAGGAGGGAAGGAAGGAAGGAAGGAAGGAAGGAAGGAAGGAAGGAAGGGAGGGAGGGAGGGAGGGATGGAGGGAGGGAGGGAAGGAAGGAAGGAAGGAGGGAAGGAAGGAAGGAGGGAAGGAAGGAAGGAAGGAAGGGAGGGAGGGAGGGAGGGAAGGAGGGAGGGAAGGAAGGAGGGAAGGAAGGAAGGAAGGAAGGAAGGAGGGAAGGAAGGAAGGAAGGAAGGAAAGAAGGAAGGAAGGAGGGAGGGAAGGAAGGAAGGAAGGAAGGAAGGAAGGAAGGAAGGAGGGAGGGAAGGAAAAGGAAGGAAGAAAGGGAAGGGGGAGGGAGGGAATGGGGGAGGGAGGGAGGATAGGGGGAGGGAGGATAGAGTGAAGGGAAGGGGAGGGAGGGAGGGAGGAAGGAAGGAAGTAAAGATTAAAGGAAAGAAAAAATGAAAGAAAAGGAAAAAGAAAAATTAAATTGTGAAAAGTTTTCATTTTTAAAAATTCCGTTGTGCGAGGATGGAAAGCTAGTATAGGATTAATATACTTGACCTTCTTGCAACTAACCACTGCTTGATTCCTATCATTACATATTGTCCCCTGAGCAGAATCAGGTGTAATTCTCAAAAAGATAAACCAAAAGTATCTATTTGAGGGGCCGGGGCCCTGGCGCAGCAGTAGGGCATTTGCCTGGCATGCAGCTGATTCAGGACAAACCTTCATTTGATTCCTGGAGTCCCATATGGTCCTCCTAGCCAGGAGTGATTTCTGAGCACAGAGCCAGGAGTAACTCCTGAGCATCACCAGATGTGGCCCCAAAACAAAAACAAACAAACAAATAAAAAAACACCAAAAAGAGTCTTATTTGACAAAAATACTCTTTGGGGTGAAAGGGTATATCTTGAATTGTAAAGGCTATCGTGGTTAAGAAATTTCTAAGTACAAGGCACTATGATACTTCAATAAAAATTCATCTCTACATTAAGATATAGTATTTCCTACAACATTTTGTAATGTACAGTGAAAAAATCCAAAGCAACATAGGGCTATATGTACTAACAAAATACATTATATATTTAAGAACTAAGGAGGTAGAATATATTTTAGGGTATCTAACACCAAAGAATAACAAGATATATTTTTAAGGAAATAAATAAGAGTTAGAAGATTATTTCCTGGCCTCAATTACAGTGATAGTTCTATTGATAAATTTATATTCCTAAATTCAATAAGTAAGCTCTAAATTTAACATTCATTAAACATTCACAGTGTTTTATGTAAATAATATTTATAAAGTTAATTTTGCTTGTATGGGATACCAAGTATTAAAACCAAGACTTTAAATATGTAATATATTCACCATACCACTGAGTACATCCTTGCCTAACAATGGTGTTATATAGAAATATAAAATTTTAATGTAAAATACAGTACTATTGATGAGTAATTTTTCTTAAGTAATCAAATTTTTAGTACACTTTAAAAAATTTAAATCATAACTACAGAAATATATATATCACTTTGTTAGCAAAATTATCTGTTATTGTCCAAACAATCAGAAGAAAACCTGGATGTCTAACTATATAGAATCAGATAAGTAAACAACATTTACCATTCTGATGAAATATGATTAAGCTATTTCAAAATCACTAAGAAACATTTAATGTCATAGAAAATTATTTAGAATATGGAAAGTAATTTTATAAAACATTACTTACATTATTTCACTTGAAGGTGAACTGATATAAATAATAAACAAATATTGATATAAACTACCTAAAATAAAGTCTATATCAAGAGATATTTCCTTGGTGCCAGAGCTGTGGCTTAAGCCTTAAGGCGTCTGCCTTAAACATGCTAGCCTAGGACGGACCATGGTTCCATCCCCTGGCATCCTATATGGTCCCCCAAGCCAGGAGCAACTTCTGAGCGCATAGCCAGGAGTAACCCCTGAACGTCACTGTGTGTGGCCGAAAAACAAACAAAAATGATATTTCCTTGTTAAACATATGTAAATCCATAGACACAGTAAAGGATATGTGCTATTGCCAATTTATGTAGGAATAAGATGGTTATAAATTATCTTTGATTTCTTCCTTACACTTTATCAAATTTCTAAAATTTTATAGAATAAACATATATTTTTAATTAAAAAGATTAAATATTTGATCATCTTAGTAGTAAATAATTCTAAGAACTCAGCAGAGAGTTAGGTTTATGGAGACAAATATAAAAATCCTAAAAAGGCAGATATGTGAGGGCTTTAAAGATTAAGGTAGAGAAGCAGAACCTGAACTAATTACCTTTGCTATTGAAAGGGAAATGCAGCTATGGAGCAAGAATGAACGAAGGAGCACATTTTAATGGTTCTTACCCACTTGTAACTTCATGACATTAAAACCCCCAGTTTTTGCTTTAAATAGACATTGTCAATTATATTTATTCAACACTCTATATGAAATCCCATGTGGACAATTCTTTTAGATTTAGAGGTCAAAAGGAACCACATCTTTTCAAAGAAAATCACTATCAACTCAACTGGTTTAATTTTAGCCTTAAAAAAACTATATAGGCTCTGATTTGGAAAACTTAGCTCTAAGCATCTTTCTGACCCCTATGCCTTTGTGATTTAAGTCAAGCTACTCCTTACCTAGGAATTGAATATAAACCATGCTGCAACCCACCTGAAGATTCCAAAATTATCTTTTTTGTTTTTTTGGTTTTGGGGTATGGGGCCTTGTGGTACTTAGGGGTTACTCCTGACTCTGTGATCAGAAGTTGCTTCTGGCAAGCTTTGGGTTAGCCACATGCAAGACAAATTCCCTATCTGCTCTGTTATTGCTCCAGCCCCAAAATTCCAAAATAATCATGTCCTAAGTTTCCATATTCAACTGCCTTCATGTTTTTTAGTTAGATATTTTAATTTAAGATATCTTTCTCAAATGTCTTCCCAGAAGCAGGCAGGGGAGAGAGTGGGAGGAAAACGAAAAATATTGGTGATGGAAAATGTTCATGGGTGAAGAGTGGTATACATTTTAAGACTGAAATTCAATAATAAACAATTCAATTATAAGCAGTGCTTAATAAAACAAAAATATTCTAAAAAAGTAGATTTGTTTTTCTTAGCCAAAATCAGTTATACCCTAAACTTAATAGTTGCATAAACCAGCAACATCAAAAACTCAAAGGAGTTCCTTTCCTTAATCCCACTCCTGCATAATTTCTTTCTTCCCCCTTTAAACAATCTAATTTAGACTACTATAACCTCATCTAAATTAACATAACCTCTCAATGAGTTTCCTTGGATTTGTTTTCCCTTCTAAAATCATTTCCAATATATCTTTCAGAGTATTAGATTTCAACTATTACCACTGTTTAAAACCACCTTAGGAATTCAGTGACTTGATCTGACCAGGAGGCCTGGAATTACCCTGTTCTTCTAAAGGCCCCAGATTTAACTTTACTCCTTTGCCTCCTCTTCACTGATCTTCCAGTTGCTTGAACTTACTTAACACTAGGTTCTCTCTCACTGTAAGGTTTTTAAATCTTCAATTTCTGCCCACCCACCTTTATATATAATTTATAGTCATCTTAATTTTGAAGCAAATATTACACTTCAGGGATCCCTTTCCTTCCTCCACAGCTTGGGTTAGATCTACTGAATATCCTTCTAACACTTCATAGCTCATTAGCCAATTCAGTTTTTGCAATTATACAGTTATGAGATTGACTAATACCTTGCCCTAGTATTATAGTGTAATCATTTTAAAATTAATTTTTTTATTTTCACTACTAATGCAGAATCTAGCAGAGCACAGGTAAGTCCATATATAGTCATTTAACAAATAATCAGCCTATTTCTTTTCACCTACTACTTTTCTGAATTATATCTGCATTTTAATTTTTTTAATTCTGAAATGAACTCTGAAATCCTTAACTCCTCTTCTTTTTTTAGAATACAATTCACTGAAGATTTAAATATTCATCTCCCAGAAGCAAAATTCTTTTTATTTTTTTCTTATTCTTTTTCTTTTCTTTTTTCTTTCTTTTTTTGGGGGAAGGGGAGCACACCTATTGGTGCTCAGAAGTTATTCCTGCTCTTTGCAGGAATCAGGAGATAATATGGGATGCCGGGAATTGAACCCAGGTCTGTCCCGGGTCATCCTCTTGCAAAGCAAATACCCTACTGTTACTCCCTCCCCCAATTTCCTGTGTTGCTCACCTTTAGAGGCAGACCTGCCCACGTCTTCCATGGGGTCCAAGGGGACACTCTGGGACTCCATGTTGGAGAAATCCTTCACATGCTTGGTACCATTGGTGCTGGTCAGCTGGGCTAAGCCCTCAGAACCATTCCATTTCATTAGCAATTATCGGGGGTACAGCTAAAATCTTAGATGTCTGCGTCGATCCTATTCTGCACTGGTAAACCATTGGTCTTGTCCATCACATCCTCCTCCTTCAAATCTACTAGCTTATCTCCATCAAAGGTACCCTTGTTCTTCTTGGCACCTTTGTCGTTTTCATCACTATCTGCATCCCTTGGACCGACTCTTCCTCTTCTTAGACAGAAATCGCTGGAGATGAACTCAACACAGACTCCACCATGCTAACGCCCAGTACCCCACTCTCCAACCGTGGGGACAGTACAGAATTGATCTCACTGTTCACATGGAAACTCTGACCAGGTCTTCTCTGCACCATGATTGACTGGGAAACTGAATAATCGGATGTTCCCTAGGCAGTGTCTCGCCATTGATCATCCAGGAATATTCCTTTTGGTTCATCTTTTCTGGATTCATGTTTCCCAAAACTTTTTACCTGACAAGAGCTGCACTCCCATAGCTCTTCCCTTTCCTCCAGAGCAAGTGCTTAAAAAATCATGATTCAGCTCATCCATAGAACGTACCTTTAATCATTTAACATTCTGCAATGACCCCTGCTTTCTCTCCCATTCCCATGCTGCCTCTAAAAGAAGTAATCCACCATACTGTCGTCCTGTTTCTCGCTGCCTCTCTTGCTGAAATCTCTCTTTCCTCCTTCTCTCTGAGTGTCCCTCAATCTATCCTCCTTGGTGAGCAAAGCAGGAAGCCAAAGACACTCCCAGATGTGGGCAGGTCTACCTCTAAAGGTGAGCAAAACGGAAAATTGGGGGAGTGGAGTAACACCCTACTACTGTGCTACCACCTCAGCCACCCCCAGAAGCACAGTTCTAGTCCTTTTAATTCCCATCCCAAGAAATTTGAGTGGATTTCTATTGCTGATAGAACAAAATTTAGATTTTTTACGGACCTCTAGTAAACCTTTCCTATTTACCATTCAACTCATTTACCATCACCTATGCTTTTGTTAAACAAAACTGTGGGATTTATGGCACTTCTATAATGTATTAGTCACATGTTGAATCATTTCATCCAATTTCTTCCACTGAAAGTATTTTTATATTGCTTCTACCACCATCTTCACATATTCAAATCTTTATGCTCTTCCAAATCTAACCAAACTGTAATTCCTCCAAGATTCTTCCATTGATTTAATTCAATGGAATTTAATTTTTATTTTTAATTGTTATTTTTATGAACCTAATTACTGAAGATCATAGTTTTTACATTCATTATCTGTTACAATCTATCTCCTCTAGACTGAAAATTTGAAAATTCTTTGGAGACAAGACAGAACACCATTCAACATAGTGAATATTAGAAGAATTACATAAATATTCATTTCATCTTTTAACCTAGACAAATATGTAAACTATTTGGTAAAATGTTCCTTAAGGATCATTCTATAATTGAAATCAAAGAAAACCCATATATATCACTTCTCCTTTGAGAAAAGATTTTGGTTTTCATTGGCCCAGTAGGTAATTTTCTTTGAGCATTCGCTTAATTTTTTCTGATCACTAAAGTGGCAAAAAATGATACTGGAGAAAATTACACTTCTGCTATTTGAGAAGAGAAGGCTCCTTTGATGGCAACTTCAAGATAAGTCTGCTAAAGGTCCTTTTGATAGAACAAGATTATAGTCTATGGTTTTTATCTGCTTCTTGTTAATTCCATTTGGTGGCTTATGCTGGCAGTGATATTCTTAGTTTTTCTTTTTCTGCTTAGAGCCATTAAGGACAGCTCTCTCCATGGAATACTATCTCCTCTTTTAAAGTATCTAAGCAAACAGGGGGTTGGGTTGGGGGTGCCTATTCACGTCCTTATGTACTTTCTTCTCTATTAAGTACCTTCTTTTTCAGGTATTTAAAAAGAGGAAATTAACCCATAAGTATACCAACTAGACTGCATAACAACTTTATCCCTAAGTTTCAACTGCAGAGTCTACAGTCTACTACATCTTTTCTATAATGCCCCACTAATTATTTTAATTATGAGAATGCTTCCCATGAATTAACACAATGAGTAAAACAGTCACTAGTCACAGAAATCATTTATTGCTTTTATTATATCAAATAATAGCTTAAAACTATTTCTTCCAAATAATTACAGTAACTGAGAGAATCAACAGCTTTAAGATTTAAATTATTTTCATAATTATAATGATCTTGATATATTAGTGATATGACAGTGGTTCAAACAGAAATAGCAATGATATAATTATGTTCATCTTATAGGCTAGTTTTTTTCATTATTAGAATTAGATTCTGCTTTTATCTCTGGATCCCATATAACGGTACAACTATTTATGCCTATATTGTCTACTTTATAAAATAATTAGAAATAAGATATTATGCTACAACTCTTTAAAAATTATTTTTGCACAGTAAGTAAGTTGGTTGACTATAGAAGTTATCTTTGCAAATAATTTAGAAGACTATGAAGTCTGGAGAAAATAAACTCAATATATAATAAACTTATTTCATTACATATTTGATCAAAGAAATGCATTTCTTTATAAGAAAATTTATTTAAGGTCTACTGCATCAAAAGATGTAATTTTTCTCTTTCATAAATTAATTAACTTACCACAATAATACTTGCGTTACATCCAAGTCAAGTTAGTTTTTGTTTTAGTTGTTTTTGTTTTGTTTTGGTGCCATGTCCAGTGGTGCTCAGGGCTTACTCCTGGCTTTAAATTCTAGTTACTGGTAGTTCTTGGGGGAACAATATGGGATGTGGGGAATCAAACCCAGGTCTGCAGAGTGCAAAGCAAGAATCCTACTTTCTAGTCTTGTTCCAGACCTCAAACCCAAGATTAATACCTCATAGTACACATGAACACTGCCAAAATGATCCTTAAACATAGAGCCATAAGCCCTAAGCATATTTGGATGTGGCAAAAACAAAATAATCAAAGAATAAAATTAATTTGTCATAATAATTTATTCTTTATATTTTAGTTTATATGTGAACCATACCCAGTGGGTTTTAGGGATCACTCCTGGGTTCTGTGCTCAGAGTATCTTTCTCAGCAGTGCTTGGGGGACTACATTACTGGGAATCTAATTCATGCACCGTATCCTACATAAAAAGTATACTCTCAATTCATTGATAGACTTCCAATGCCCTATACTTTAAACTTTCAATGATATGTGATTGTTATTTGTTTGAAGAAATTCTCGTTTTCTTAAAATCCATCATAAACACAAGTTTGAAGACATTAACAATATATAATAATCAGTTAATTTTTACCCTAAAAAATTTTTACACTCCATATTTATTTCAAGTTTATTATAGCCTGTTTTTGTATATTCAAATACTGGTGT
This sequence comes from Suncus etruscus, assembly GCF_024139225.1. NCBI lineage: Eukaryota > Metazoa > Chordata > Mammalia > Eulipotyphla > Soricidae > Suncus > Suncus etruscus. The sequence goes on along the minus strand of NC_064851.1, from coordinate 71,068,512 downwards.
GCGGCTTTTGTGTTTCAATGCTTTAAATATAATCTGAATAATTTATTTTTTATAAATTCTAAGCATATTGACTTGTACAGACATTTGACCATTGTATGATTCTGCTAGAATTTACATTTATTTAAATGTCAAGAAACTCAACTTACATTTATGGATTTATTTTTTTAATAGTTCTGTGTGGATAATAAGAGTATCTAAACACAGCAATACTATGTAAAACTACATAGAACTGAATGAATTTTATACAGTAAAAAATAAAATATTTGCCTAAATTACAAGTTTTGAAAGATAAAAAGATGATAAAGGTATTTATTTAATACTAATTTGTAACTTCAATGGTTTTAAGGCAAAAAGAGAACCCTTCTCTAAATGGTTCATTGTCGACAGACGGTGTTCTCTTCACAGATAGCAAAAGTTCATGAATGGAAGTCTAAGTGTTATTTGTGTTGGCGGGAATGCTAAAAAAGCTATGGACACTGTCTATTTAAGGCAAATATGTCAAGAACAAATCAGTCTGCTCAGTATTATTTTTTAACTACAATGCGGATGAACAGTTGGTGTTTTCATTTTTTCCTTGGGGAAGGGCATTGGTCAGAGGACACCCATCATTCTTTATGCAAAACCATATTCTGTTTTATCTTTCCATCTTAAGTTTTAGATTGATTTTATAATATCTTACCATTGTGAGTAATTGGCAATATCTTGAATATTATTGTAAGCTAGATCATAAATAAAACATTTACAATTTTGTCATCCATTTCATTAAGGAAAAATAAGTACAATGACAAAATAAAAAATATTTAACTCAAAGGGCCTTACAAAAAACTCAAACATTTGTATTATGAAAAATACTTATGGTTCATTTGCTATTAATATAGATATTTCTCTAAGTAAAGTATTTTCATAACAGGGCTATTCTCAAAACAATTAAAGACAGGCTTATTGTGCAGAGATTATTTTATTTAATAGTAAAAGTAGTATTAGAAGCATTGCAGTATTCCTTGCCACACTTCATTTAATTTTGACTATCTGTAGCTACAATGTGTCAAATAATGGACTGGATATAGTAAAGACAAGCAGTACAAAGCTTTGGAGTTTCAGGATTCTGGTTTTGAAAATAAGTCTTACTCTTTCTAAATTATATAACCCTGGGCAAGAGCTATGTTCTCTCTGAAAGTAGAATAGTATCTGTCAGACTAGTTTCTTTTTAAAAAATAAATGCAATTCACTAAGTAGATGTGTATAGATTATATATATATATATATATATATATATATATATATATATATATATATATATATATATATATATGTAAGCACCATGGTTACAGAATTGTTCATGGGTGGTTATCAGTCACAGAATGCACACTATCCTTCACCAGTGCACCTTTGCCACCAACAATGTTCCCTATTTTCCTTCCCACATTGCCCCCTACATGTCTCTGGAGCAGGCATTTTGCCTTTCTCTCTCTCTCCCTCTTTTTCTGCCACCCTCCCCCCCCAAACTATGGCCCCTATGGTCCTTGGCTAAGAGAGAGGAGGGTATATGGCTTTGATGTTTGAAGTTGATGTCCTCAGGGGGGAGTCCTCAGGTGATATGTAAAGTGGAAATGAGAGGGATAGTAGCTTAAAGGAGGAAACCTACCTTTTATTTCCTCTGTCCACTTTTGTCACTCAGGGAACACCTGGGGAAATATAAGACTGCTAAAGTCTGTAGTGACCCTCTACAGAGCAGGAATTTCACATCTAGCCAGTATCATTATACAGCTTTCAAGCCACACCTGATGTGCTCACCCATAGATACTGGGGAACTATGGACTCAGGCTGGAGTGAAGAACTGATCTTTGCAAGAAAGCCATGTCAGTCCTAGACCTACTCAGTTCTTTCATACCTCTCTCTCAGAAAATAATTTCAGGAAATAAGCAGTAGAGAAAAGAAGGCTTAATGTTGAAATTCTGAGGAAGGGAAGGAAGGAGAGAAAAGAAAAGAGAGTGAACAACAGGTTCTAAGATAAAGAAAACTCCATTCACATCCCAGAGGTATAGTGCTTAAGAGGGGAGATAGAGGTGACATATGCTTGAGCACCATATTTAGAGGCAACACATGCCTGCAACAGCAATACATGGGCTTAGGCAGCACCTGCACATGTATTCCTTTTGTTCCAAGTTGGTTTATATAGTGCAGGGGTGGCAAACAAGTTCAACACGAAGAGCCAAAATTTTAAACTGTGAGAGTCAGAGAGCCACAGCACGCAGTGACCTGCCAAAACAGACAAACACTCACACAAAAGCATATAATTTTTAACAATAATCTATTAAACACATATTGTATTTTGCCATTATGAGTGAGGGTAAAAATCCTGCAGTGATGGTGAGGGTGTGCTGCGTCCTCCACATGAAGAACTAATGGCAAGATGTGACCCAATATGTGACACATGGGTCCCCCCGCTCGCTGGCCCGTGCAGTTGTTTCCGAGGGATGGGAGATGGAAGGACGCTCTCGGAGATCTCTCCTCAGTGGTCCCTCCTCAGAAGCAGCAGAACAAAATCCAAACTTGGCAAAGAGCCACAGTATACAAAATCATGATAAGAGGCATAGAGCCGCATTCATTTTGTCCGGGAGCCGCATGCGGCTCGAGAGCCCCATGTTCGCCAACCCCTGATATAGTGTTTCTCCCAACCAGCTCCACATTGTGCTTTCTATTTAGGTAAGAGTCCATTGCTAGGATGATTTCCAGCAGGAATTGTTGGATAAATTAATGAACTTCTTTAATATTCTTTTTCTAGTAATTGTTCCTCCTGGATCTCTCAGGTAGTCCATTCTTCTCTGGGACTACAGTGGGGCCAGGTAAAGGTTTTATCAGATCTTACTTCCTATGTCCACAAGGTGGGTTCACACAGCTTTAGGGCTAGTAACAAAGTATCTTCTTCAAATTCCAAGTCTTGGCTTTATTACATCCCCCAAACTTGTGCCCTATCTACCTGCCAACCTGCATCAAAGTCATGGTCTCAAACATGCTCCTGTTATAACTTTAAAGATTCACTAGTCCCTATCTTGTGTTTTCATACTCAGATTTATATATCTAAAAAGTAGCTTTACAAAACTCCTAAATATACCACCTTTAAATTTTTCCATTTATTTTCTATATGGGCACTTCACAACACTTCTTACATTTTTATTCTTCAAATCCACACTTGAATAATTCAATACTTAATATTGAAAAAAAATCTTCCAACTTTCTCTTTTCCTTACTTACCACTCTCTACCCTAATTCTTTCAGTTCTATTTTTTCCTTTTTCACTGTATTTTATATAATCTCCATAAAATTACAAAGTTATTAATGATTGGGTTTCAACACCAATATTCTCCCCTGTTCATTTCCCTCTACTTACACCCCTACCTCATTTGCCTCATATCCACTAGTCTGCTTCTACAAGATGTGCATTTATATTTTATTTAAATTTTGTACTGTGGGTTAGAGTACTGTTACTGATACAGTTTCATACATAATACCTTACCACCTTTTAGCACCACTTCCTCAGAGATTGAAAGCTTTCCTGAAAAAATAAGCCATTTTCCCCCATCAAACCTCCATTCTCGTCCTATCCTCCAACACCCTGAAGAGGCTTGTTTCATACTGAATAACAGTTCTCATAGTTTCCCTTATTTTTAGTATTTATTATTCCACCCCTATGATTCTGTATATTTCACATATAAGACAAATTGTTCTGTGTTGGTCTCTCCCTCTGACAATCTTCACTCAGCATGATACACTCCAGGTTCTTCTATGTAGCAGCAAATGGCTACATATGACTTTAATCTTTCCTTATGACAGAGTAGCATTCCATTGAATATAAGTACCAGGATTTCTTTACCAAGTCATCATTATTAAGAACTTGAGTTTTCAGATTTTTGGCTATTGTGGATACAAAAACTTAGGAGTGCAAATATTTGTCTTGTTTATGACCTATTGGAATATATTCCAAGAAATGGAATTGCTGGTTCAAATGGAAGCTGAATCTAGGTTCTTTAAAAATGTTGATATTGTTTTCCAAAAAGAATGGACCAGGCGACATTGTATATGCACCAAAATTGGTTGATCGTTTTTGATATGTACTAGTCTCTACACACATTTAAGATTATACTTTTCTTAAGTTATAGTATCAAATCTATTCTTTGTTACAAATATTTAATTGTTTTCCATTTCTAAAATAATGAAGTCTGCTCTATTTTGATTTTTACAGCCATTTACAATAGTACCCTTCAATCTTTCTAATTTGATTTCCCAACACTTCTTTTCTGTGTACTATAAGCTCCAGAAGTAGTCAAAAACTCACTTTCAAAATACAGATCTCTTTTACTGCCAACTGTTTTCATGTTTTCTTTCTATAATTTCTTTAATCCCCAGGAAACAAAATCTTAACACTTCATATCTATTTTAAATGTTATCATTTAAACATATCTTAATTATCTAAACTAGTTTCTCTTCTACAATCCCCATATGATTATTTTTACAAATTTACTTTTTATTATAATAATTCATGTTCATTCCATTATTTTTATTTGTTTTTTAGGGACACAGTCAGGGCTAACTCTTAGCTCTGCAATTAGGGATCACTCCTGGCATGTTTGGGGGACCAAGTGGTATTCTAATGACCAAGTGCAGGGCAAGCACCTTATACACTATACTGTAACTTCCTTCTTTTACTGAATAAGAAGCTTTTTGAAGACAAGTTCCATTGTCCTATATATCTATACTAATCTTAAATAGAGTTCTGTTAAATAAAATTTTGAAATTAATATAAATTGAAATTTTTATGTTATATTTTACTATATTTATGAGCATTTTCACTAGTGTTTAAAATAATGATAAATATATTTAGCAAACCACAGCTTCTAGAAGAAGGAAAGAAAGAAAAAGAAAGAAAGAAGAAAGAAAGAAAGAAAGAAAGAAAGAAAGAAAGAAAGAAAGAAAGAAAGAAAGAAAGAAAGAAAGAAAGAAAGAAAGAAAGGAAGGAAGGAAGGAAGGAAGGAAGGAAGGAAGGAAGGAAGGAAGGAAGGAAGGAAGGAAGGAAGGAAGGAAGGAAGGAAGGAAGGAAGGAAGGAAAAGGAAGGAAGGAAGGAGAAGGAAGGAAGGAAAAGGAAGGAAGGAAGGAAGGAAGGAAGGAAGGAAGGAAGGAAGGAAGGAAGGAAGGAAGGAAGGAAGGAAGGAAGGAAGGAAGGAAGGAAGGAAGGAAGGAAGGAAGGAAGGAAGGAAGGAAGGAAGGAAGGAAGGAAGGAAGGAAGGAAGGAAGGAAGGAAGGAAGGAAGGAAGGAAGGAAGGAAGGAAGGAAGGAAGGAAGGAAGGAAGGAAAAATGTCTGCCATAGAGGCAGGCAGGGTTGGGGTAAGAAAGGGGGGAAATTGGTTGCAGAAAATGCACACTGGTGAACATTTGGGTGTTGAATGTTGTATAACAAACTCAATCATGAACAACTTTGTAACTTTATATATATATTGATATTTATATATATGCTAGATTATGTTTTTAACCATAGATCTTAATATACCATGTAGCTTTTCAGCAGTGACATACAAGTCATTCTTCATATCACTATTTTGAGGCTTACATATCTATCTGAAGTGGGAATTTCCTCCTCCATTCTATTGTGACACATCACATGCTTCAAAGTGTAATGTAAAACTTGCTATAGTAGATTGTGTTCCTCGTGATATGGAGGACACTACTACAAAAGCTTATTAAAAGATAAAATTAAATGTCAAAAATAAAAAAAGCTAATTTTTAAAAAACATATAGCATATTGGCCTACCTGCTACCCATTTACCAGATTCTGGCTGCATAGAAGCAGGGCAGAGCAAGAGAAGGACTTCTGAATTTTTTTCCAAGGGTAAAATAACAAAAGATCTATTAATCTTAAATATTGTGGTTTTTTATTTTCATGTTAATATTGCATTTAAGGTCAAATTGTTGGTGGATGGTTGTAACCCTTCCCCCTCAACTTCCTGTCTATTTATTTGGATGAGAGGGGGTCTGTGGTTGGTAACAAAGGGGTTGCCTCAGAGGGAGAGTAGGGAAGACAGGGCAGGTAGAGAAGAGAGAGAGGTTGGGTGCAGAGAGGCTGGTTATCTTAGAAATCATATGAGATATCCGAGATATTCACATTGTGGCTAGGGCCTTAATAAAGCTCCTGAACATCTGACTACTTTGGTTCATTTCCTCTCCATTACACTGATAGCTAGAGACCTGCCAGGCCAAAGAGGCTAGCCTTACCATCCATCCATCTAACCATCTCCAGGACTATATAAGTACTATTTAATGTAACAGTTGGGTTTATATTATAACATGTAATGTAAAGTAAGTCTTAGAGGTAAGATGATTAGCTTGTCAGTTCATTGTTTCATCAGTTCATTAAATAAGAATTAAACCATTAAATAAGACTCTTTGGAGTGTCAACAATTAATTTCTATGGGAAATAAAGAAATAAAAGTAATACATAAGTGTTTTAGGGAACTCACAATATTATTAGAAAATAGTGTAAAACTTTTTTCTTTTATTTTTTTCTTTCTTTTTAGAAGGTAAGACTCTTTTAAATTAATTTATCTGCAATAATCAAAGTATTAAAGAATACATATAAGTAATCTTAGTGATTAATTCTTGAATTATATCTTTCATATAATTCTATTACAAAAATGATGTGATCTGTTTTTTATCTAATGACACAAATACATCATATATTCACTATGTACATCATGAAAGGTATAGTTTATATCGCTTAATGTATTTGATATATATCATTATACAAAAGTTATTAAATTATTCTTTGCTAAATTAGAACTTCCTTTGTTAGATGGAATATAGTTTTCCATTTCACCACTCTGACACATCTCAATAGAATCATTGTGTTCCCGTGAGTGGATTTGAAATCCTATTCCACAATTCCTCTCCTTCTATTCAACAATAGTTTCTTATATGTGGGGTTACTGCTTCATACTAAATAATATCCTTGGTGGTTTTGTTAGTTTACTTGTAATCAAGACACCTAGGTGAAGAAGATTTGAGTTGGGCCATGCTTGACTATGCTAAGGATTTACTTCTGAATCTGTGTCCAGGAATTACTCTGGCAGTTCTGCAGGGACTGTATACAATACACAGCATGCAACAAAAGTGCTTTACCCACTGTACTTTTCTTCAACTAAGGCTCTTGATCAAGAACCCAGAAATGTCTGCTAAAATATAAAAAGGTGTGATATAAAGCTTACAAAGTCAAGAAGCAATACTACACCTTGTATAGAAATAGAAGGTGACATATATAATAAGTTAAGGAGAAAGACAAATACTAGATGATCTCACTCATATGTGATATATAAAGAAACAAAAATTAAGGAACCAATAGTAAATATCAAGTGAAGACAAACCTTTAGATTATGACAGCAGAACTGAGGTTACATAAGTGTAGATATGATATTTTGTACTGTTGTGGAATGTTACTGGCACTGTGTGGATAGGTTTGGTGTCCCCAAAATAGATAAGCAATTAACACTCATAAACTGTTACAAAAATGAAATTTTTTCATGGTCATATCCTATGTATTACCTGAACTGTAACAGTATTTTTCTGTTTTGTTGGGGAGTTATTTAATAATTTCAATTACATTAATACAAGATAAGAGTTATAACGTTTTCATGATTGAGTTTGAATCATACAATGTTTCAACACTCTTCACTAGTGCATATTTTTAGACACCAACAATGGTTGTTTGATCTGCTCCCTTGCCACAATTCATGGTGCAGTAATCAATGTGCCACAACAAATTAAAACTTAGAGGGTTTTTCCCCTAGAGATGGTGTATGAGTAGAGGCACTTGACTGTGCACATAGTTGATCTGTTTGATCCAAGAACTGCAAATAGTAATCCAAGAGCACAGAACCAGGAAGAAGTCTGGAGCAGGGCCAGTATGCCCCCAAATTGAAGAAATATTTTTTAAAAAACTTGGCTCATGTCTTCTAGGAAACTAAAAATGCTGATTCTGAAAACAGAATCCTCCAGTGAACCTGCTTTCTTTTGCTGTCTGTTTTATTCAGAAGTACTACAAAGTATACCTTTGCAGGATGGCTGCCCTGAATGACCTAACTGAATGACAGGAGCAATGACTCCCCAGAGAGATTCTATTTCAGTTGAATGACCTTTAATGGCTTTCTGGCTGCCACCTGAAGACCAGACCTAAAACAGCAAATGATCATGTTTGTGGTTCATTTCTGAAAATAGTTTACCAGTACTCCCAGGTTTGATCTAATAGAGAGTAATCATTTCTGTCTAAGAAGATACAGTGTCATAAAAATCGGAATTTATTTTACTGAAAGAGTTTAAAAAATGTGAAAGTAGAAAAACAGAGAAGATATTTATGAAGAATTAATATACACAAACAAAATTAGAGAAAAATATTTAAAGGCAATTATTCTGAGTAAAGAAAACTAATAGAAATCATGACATTTATATATGATATATGCAAGAACAATAGAGAAAACAATGCCTACTATATATGAAAATGTGTCCATCAAAGGAAAATGAAGCAGTAAAAGAACACAGTACACCATCTGAGAAAATACAGTTTTCATAGAAAGAGCAGAAACTTGACTGATATTTTTCTGTCTAGTATGTGAAATTTCCAAAATTCTCTTTCTGTATGTTTTCATCAAACATTGAAGGATTAAGTCACTAAGACAAGACAGGAGGGGGAAAAATGCCACCGGGAGCTAAAAATAACTACATGGAAGAATAAAGTAGAAATAGCAAGCTATTCAACTATAGAGTAATCTTGTAAAGGAGTAAATTAATCTTTCTCATCATTTTATTGGAATGAAGGAAAGATTGAATTATAGGTATTGGTTACTAATCTTTTATAGTAAAGCTCTTATCTGACTACAACTACTTCATGAAAATTTAATTCAAAGTTAAACTGAAACAGGAGTATCATTAAGGACAAAAATCAAAGTGTCATATTTGGGAATCAAAATTTATTATGAAAAAAGTTTGAATACCTCTTGTATACATGAGATTTAGTGAAGTAATCTATTTGAAGTATTTCAGGCATATAGTGACAGTGAATTAGGGCCATTCCCATCACGATGTTGACCTCCCTCCATCAGAGTTCCCAGCATGCAATCCATATCTCCACCCTTAGCTCCCTGGTCTAACAATGTAACAGGACAGGTTCATTTTGTGTTAAGCTAGTTATAGTTTGGGTCCTTTGATTCTTTTGTCATTAACTTTGGATTGTATATTTAGTTCAGACCGTGTGTGTGTGTGTGTGTGTGTGTGTGTGTGTGTGTGTGTGTGTGTGTGTGTGTGTGGTTGAATTGCTCTGTTTTCTTTTATTTCAAATTTCTCACAGTATTAGTTAAGGTATATAGTGACATTGAAATAGGTATTCCCACCACCAGTGTTGTCCTCCCTCCACCACTGTCCCAGCATCCCTCTCCTTTGCCCCTTAAAGTATAAGTGGTCCTCTCTGTGTATAGCTTATCGTAGATTGGGTATCGATTCTGTTGTTGTTGACTTAGGGTTTGGTGTTTAAGTCTGAATGTTTTTTATTTATACTCAATGTTCATATGACTGTTTGGTCCTGATACCATCTATTTTTCCCCTCAATTTATGAGGCAAACAAGATGATTCAAGTTATGTGGTTCTGTTGAAAAAAAAAAGAAAGAAAACAAAATCAAACAAAAACAAAAGAGTCTGTCTAGAGGCTATAAATATAACTTTAAAAGAGGAAGAAGAGAAACAACAAAAAAAACTACAAAAAAGAATAAAAATTAAACAACAAACAAAAACCAAAAACTACAAAAAAGCACCACCACAACAAATACAACAACCAAACAATAACTACGAGAACAAAAAAAGAAGAAGAAAAGAAGAAAGGAAGGAAGACTGGTGCTCCTTCAGATTTTGTGCTTCTCTTTTTTTTCTTTTTTTCTCATAGGCACAGTAAATATTGGGGAAAGTAGAGAGGGAATTCCCTTGACCTAAGAGATAGAGTTTCTCTGCCCCTGAAGTATATTGTCATGGGAATAACTACAGGCTCCATACACGCTTATTTTTACACCACAAGGTCTTTTTATGGTGCTAGAAAACTTTCCACTCAGTATTGGATGATAGAGTCAGTCCTCTGTAACTAGAGATCTTGGTATTTGCACAAGTCATAGGATGAAACCTAGGATAGTATCTTTTCTTATGGTTCTAGAAGTTCTGTTTCACCACTGTGTTGTAATCAGTCTTCTGTAATTGGTGGTCTTGGTTTTTGCACAGATGCTAGGACAAAGCCTAGGATAAAGTCTTTTATTATGTTTCCAGAGTTCTGCTCAGTTGCAGTTGTCAAAGTCAGACCTCTGGAATTAAAGATCTTGGTTATTGGGACTGGTGAGGTGGTGCTAGAAGTAAGGTGTCTGCCTTGCAAGCGCTAGCCAAGGAAGGATTGTGGTTCAATCCCCCCGTGTCCCGTATGGTACCCCCCAAGCCAGGGGCAATTTCTGAGCGCTTGGCCAGGAGTAACCTCTGAGCATCAAATGAGTGTGGCCCAACCCCACCACCCAAAAAAAAGATCTTGGTTATTGTACAAATCCTAGGCTGAAGCCTAGGCTAGGATCTTTCTTATTGGTTTTAGGATAAGTTCTGCCTAGTCGTGGTTGTCAAAGTCAGTCTTCTATATTTAGTGATCTTGGTTTTTGCACAGATCAAAGGATGACGTGTCTTCTGATTTCATCTTACCGTTAGGTGATGAGATAGGGCAACCTGCTCTTAGATCAAGTTGTTGCAGTTTTCACATTGTCATATCAAAACTGGTGCAAGTTGGTGCTAGAGCAGTATTAGCAATTTTCCAGGGGTTCCTGGTGATGTTACAGGGAACTGCATCGGTTCTGTCTGGGATCTAGGGCTGAGTATTGGAAGGTCGCTGTCTGATCACATTGAGACTAAGTTAGGTCCACATGACACATGTTCAGGGTGTAAAGCTCCCCTGTATTACAAAATGTATGGGTTCCTATCCCTAGTAGATAAGAGCTTGTTTCTATACATAAATTTCCCCCTTTTTTAGTATGCCCTTGTAAAAAGGAATGGTGCCATATTATATTGCTGGTGCATTTGGGGGTAAGAATGTCAGGCTACACAATCTCTGTGCCCTGGTTTTGACCTGAGCTTTTATCCCAGGCAAGACTTTTTCTTGTAGGTTTCATACCAAGCAGAAGTTCTGACCATTTTTTTTTATTCACCCAGTGCACCTGAGACTACTTGGGCCCTAGGCCCTGTCCACATTTTTTTCTTTTCTCAAATTGTAGAAAGGTGTAGAAATATGAGGTAAAAAAAAGTGATTCACATTCCAAGGTTATATGAAAAGGCAAGTTCCCCTATCTATAAAATTAAAAATAAATAAAATAATAAAAATTAAATTAAATTAAAAAAAAAGGAGTGTAACAGGGTTCTTTGGTTGGTTGGTTGGTTTTATTGCATAGTCACAGTAAACCTTGGGGAAATTAAAAAGAAAATACCCATGGCTTAAAAAATAACTGAGTGTCTCTACTCATGAAACATACTGTCATAAGACTGTCTACAGGCTACAGCCATACTAATTGTCTAACTCCAAGGTCTTTCATAATGGTCCAGGATAAGTTATACTTTGTCACTGTTGTCATAGTCAGTCTTCTGTAATTATAAATCTTGATTTTTGCACAGATACTAAGTCAAAGCAAGGGTGTCATGGACCATCTTGTGATTTCATCTCATCATATGATCCCCAAACATAGTCAGCAGTAATTCTTGAGTGCAGAGGCAGGAGTAATCATTTATCATTGCCAGATGTGGAGGGAGGAAGGAAGGAAGGAATAAAAGAAGGAAGGATGGAAGGAAGGAAGGAAGGAAGGAAGGGAGGGAGGGAGGGGAGAGGGAAGAAGAGAGGGAGGGAGGGAGGAAGGGAGGGAGAGAGGGAGGAAGGAAGGGAGAGAGGGAGGGAGGAAGGAAGGGAGAGAGGGAGGGAGGAAGGAAGGGAGAGAGGGAGGGAGGAAGGAAGGGAGGGAGGAAGGATGGAGGGAGGGTGGAAGGGAGGAAGGAAGGAAGGAAGGAAGGAAGAAAGAAAGAAAGAAAGAAAGAAAGAAAGAAAGAAAGAAAGAAAGAAAGAAAGAAAGAAAGAAAGAAAGAAAGAAAGAAAGAAAGAGAGAGAGAGAGAGAGAGATAGAGAGAAAGAAAGAAAGAAAGAAAGAAAGGAAGGAAGGAAGGAAGGAAGGAAGGAAGGAAGGAAGGAAGGAAGGAAGGAAGGAAGGAAGGAAGGAAGGAAAGGAGAGGGAGGGAGGGAGGGAGGGAAGGAGGAAGGGAGAAAGGAAGGGAGGAAGGGAGGGAGGGAGTGAAGGAGGAAGGGAGGGATGGAAGTAGGTAGGGAGAGAGGAAAGGAAGGGGAGGGAAGGAAGGGGAGGGAAGGAAAGGAGGGAGGGAAAGAGGGAAGGAAGGAAGGAAGGAAGGAAGGAAGGAAGGAAGGAAGGAAGGAAGGAAGGAAGGAAGGAAGGAAGGAAGGAAGGAAGGAAGGAAGGAAGGAAGGAAGGAAGGAGGAAGAAAAAGACCAGTAGATTATCAACTTTGAGAATTGCATATTTATTTTATTTTTATTTATTTTTTTTTTTTTGGTTTTCGGGCCACACTCGTTTGATGCTCAGGGGTTACTCCTGGCTAAGCACTCAGAAATTGCCCCTGGCTTGGGGGGACCATATGGACACCGGGGGATCGAACCACGGTCCTTCCTTGGCTAGTGCTTGCAAGGCAAACACCTTACCTCTAGCGCCACCTTGCCAGCCCCAAGAACTGCATATTAAAATGAAAACATTTGATCATTTTCTGCAGTGCCTTTCCAGATCCCTAAATGTTCTCCTTGAAATACTTTATATGTGAATCACTACAGGTGAATTATAATTTAAGAATAAAGTAGCAGAAGCAAAATAAACAAATGTAATATTTCCAAGGTGGGTAGTGGAGATTCAAAATAATAAACAAATGTTTAGTTATGGTTAATTTGCCATTAACTGTGAAAACCAGGTGAGGCCATCATTTCTGTTCAGAAAAAATAAGGAAGCATAGTTCAAATTTATTAGAATATATCTACTACTGACAATGTTATTAATGAAAAGAGCCAGATAGTATGCTATATTATTGCTTCATTACTACTCTATTTTTAAATATAATAATTTGCCACATATATTGTGTGCACATATTGTGCACTCTGTTAATAGCACATTCAAATATTTTTCATTTTCTTCAAAATGATTTAATCAGGTGTTGAGCGATAGCACAGCAGTAGGGTGTTTGCCTTGTACACAGCCTATCCAGAATGAACCCAGTTCAATTCCCAGCATCTCATATGGTCCCCAAGCCTGCCAGGAGCAATTTCTGAGTACAGACCCAGAAGTATCCCTTGAGCACCGCTGGGTGTGACCCTAAACTCAAAATAAACAAACAAACAAACAAATAAATAAATAAAAATTAAATGGTTTATGGGGCTGAAGCGGTGGCACAGTGGTAGGGTATTTGCCTCGCATGCAGCTGACCTAGCATGGACCGCAGTTCAATCCCCTAGAGTCCCATGTGGTCCCCCAATCCAGAATCAATTTCTGAGTGCATAGCCAGGAGTAACCCCTGAGTGTATAGCCAGGAGTAACTCCTGAGTGTCACTAGATGTGGCATGAAAACCAAAAAAAGAAAAAAAAATCAAATGCTTTAATTAAATTATTATTATGTTTTGAAGATTTTTTTTATATTCTGGATGTTAGTTATTTTTGAGGGTTTGGGGGATTTTAAAATATTTTAAAATATTTTTATGAGTCAGTGACTTTTGTTTTCTAGATAGTGCTTTAATAGGAGTTTCCACTTTTGATTCATTTAAAATTTCTCATGATAACAATTATCATGACAACACTAATGAATGAGAGAAGTAGAATGCCTGTCTAGAATACAGGCAGTGAGGGGAGGAGGTGGGGCATTAAGGAGGAGGATGGAGGGCATTGGTGGTGGGAATGTTACACTGGTGAAAGCGGGTGTTCATTTTATGATTGAAACCAAACTACAATCATGTTTGTAAACATGGTGCTTAAATAAAGTTATTACTTTAAAAAGTTTCTCATGAATTATGCGTTTAGTTTTATATATAATAAAATACTGTCTAACCTGAAGTTACAATGGTTTTATTTAAAGTTTTCTTTTAGAAGTCCTATGGATTTATATAGACAATGTTGGCAGATATACTATCCATGTTTCTGCCTTGTGGAAGATTTTCCAGATTCACCTATCACACACAATCATTGCTTCACCACTTAACCACTGATCTCTACAGAGATTGACCAAAACTATATGTATGCCTGTATTTGGTGCGGACAGCACCAGGACCTTATCAGAGTAAATGTAGGTATCCCCAATTCATCTCTCATGCTTTCAGAAAGACTGGCAGACAAAACCACACCGCTTAACTCTGTAATTTCAGCCACAGAGTATGGAATTATTGGACTGCATGGCAATGTATGTGATCACAAGACAAATCCTAAATTCTCAGTACTGTTATCCCAATGGAATATATCAATTTATCTATCAATGTGTATTTGAAGACATCTAATGTTAGGAAACAAAACAAACAACAGAAACATCAACTAGGAACAAATATCTTAGTAAACCTTCTGACAAAGACTTAATGACCTTATTGAGAGATACCATAATTTTCACAAAGTTTCTTTTCATTGTATTTTTAAAAATATCTGTAAATGTATATTGCTTATTTACTTTTTATAAACAAGCAATATAAAATAGATTATTTCATGCTTGCCAAGGGAAGGGGGATTATCCAGGCATGGGGATGGATTGAAATTCAGGAACAATGATGGAGGGAATTTCATATTGGTTGTGGTATTGGTTTGGGAACATGAAGTGTCAGAACCAAATGAATTGTCAGCAACTATGTAAAATATGGTCTTTAAATAAAGTAATGTATAATTTAAAATGAATTATTGTTTTAGATTTAATATGTTGTGTCTTTGATCCATTTTTACTTAAATTTCTAAAAGTGATACGAGGTATGAATCAAAACTATATAAAGAGAAATGTGTGTTTAGATGTTCCAGAATTATCTATGAAGTATAAGTCTGGATTTCTCTTTTCAAATTTAAAATTACTCCCAAATGCAACATAAGAGTAAAACCTGAATATAAGTAAGTCAATCCGTTTCCTCAGACGAAAATGTGGTTATAGGGCAAATGAAACTCCTGAAATCTCAAGAAACAATGAGTACAGAGTATGATTTCTACCTGAAGTAAAAACCTAGTATGTAGTACAGAACTTGCTTTACATGCTGTCAAACCTTATTCAATCCCCCCAAATTCACTTGGTACCCTGAACAAAACCAAGGATAAGCCCTGAGTACATCTGTGCATGACCCCTAAGTCCAAAGAATAGTAATACAATAAATATAAAAATAGTTTGATCTTCTACATGTAGGTGATAAAACTAGTAAACAAACTGACAAAATTAGTGAAGAATTAATAAAGCAATAATAATAATGAAAGATATATTAATTAAAGTAGAATATTTAAATCGCTTAATGGTTCCCAAGTATGGTAAGTTTGGTCTTCAGAAACTTTTCAAAGTTCTCACAGAGGAGAAACAATAGAAATAAAAAGCCTATGCTAAAAATAGGCTGGCTCATATTGGAGCTCAATTTTTATTTTTTTGAGAAATTTCCATATTTTTTTACATAAAGGCTGGACTAGAAAGCATTCTCACCAGCAGTAGATGAGAGTTCCATTCTCCTCACATCCCATCAGCACTAATTTTTCTTTGTGATGTGTGCCAGTCTCTGTAGCGTGAGACGGTACCTTATTGTTGTTTCGATTTGATCTCCCTGATTAGTGATGTGGAGCATTTTTCATGTGCCTTTTGGCCATTTGCTTTTTTGGAGGAAGTGTCTATTCATTTCTTCTCCCCATTTTTTGATCGGGTTAGATTTTTTTTTCTTGTCAGTTACTTCTGTCAATAACTTGCATATCTTAGATATTAGCCCCTTATCTGTTTGGTATTGGGTAAATAGTCTCTCCCATTCTGTAGGTGGCCTTTGTATCTAAGTCATTATTTCCTTTGAAGTGAAGAAGCTTCTACTTCTAGGGATATATCATAAGAACATAAAAACACAATACAAAAATGTCTTTTGCATATCTATATTCATTGAAGCACTATTTACAATAGACAGTATCTGGAAATAACCCAGATGCCTGACAACAGATGAGTAGCTAAAGAACCTGTGGTACATATACATAATGAAAAGTATACAGCCACCAGAAAGTGAAGTCATGAAATATTTCTATACATGGAAAGACATGAAAACTATTATGTTGAGTGAAATAAGTCAGTGGGAGAGAGACAGACGTAGACTAGTCTCAGTCATCTATGCAATTTAAGTAAAACAAAAGATTATTGTAATAACACAGAGACAATAGAGATGAGGGCTGGAAGGACTGACCCATGATATAAAGCTTACCAAAGAATGGTAAGTGCAGTTTGAGAAATAACTACACAACTATCATGACAACAGTAATGAGTGAGAGAAATAGAATGCCTGTCTATAATCCCGGCAATGGGTGAGAAGGAGGGAAATGGGGGGCATTGGTATAGGGAACTTTGCACTGATGAAGGGACATGTTTTTTTATATAACAGAAATCCAACTACAAACATGTTTGTAATCATAGTGCTAAGATAAAGATATTATTAAAAATAAAGATAGTAGTAACTATTGCCTATCAAATTCATATTTTCATCCTCTGAACTACTTTTGACATTTCTCAAATGTAAAGCTTTATTATTTACTTTTGAATTCACTGCTTTTTCTTACCATTAAAGGTATCAAATAATTGTTAATGATAGTCAATTGACTGATAGTTATGGACCAAACTTACAATTAAAGTATCTATTTATCTTATAGTTATAAAGTATCTATGAAATATATTAAGAGAACTAAAGTATAAATTGCTAATTAATTAGAATTTATCAAATGAAGCAATCTAAAAACTCTTATTGAAAGTAGCATCAAAAAACCAATTTTGTAATAATGATAGCTTATTACAATTATTTAAATTCTATTTGTGTTTATGAAATATTTTGCATAGAATTCAGAGAAGATCAATTAAGGTTAATTATAGAAAGTGAACATCAGGAGTATTGAAAAAATCAATAAATACTTATAGGTATTGCATTAAATCTATACAATGCTTTGGGAAGTACTGCCATTTTAATTATGTTAATCCTACCAATCCACAAGCAGAGGATGTGGTTTAATTTCCTTGTGTTCTCTTTTATTTCTTAAAGATTTATTTTGTAGTTTTCTTTATAAAGATCTCTCACCTCTTTAGTTAACTCCAGGGTATTTGATTTTCTGAAGCACAATTGTGAATAGAATTATTTTGCATTTTAATTTTGTAGCCTAACACTTTACTATACAAATATATTGTTTCAAGAAGCTATATTGTAAGGATACTAGGATTTTTACAAATACAGTATAAGATCATCTGCAAACAGTGAATGCTTGACTTCTTCCTTTCCTCTCTGGATGTCTTAGATATCATTTTCTTGCATATTTGCTATGGCAAGTATTTCCAGTACTGTGTTGAATAGAAATGGTGAGAGGGGGTAATCCTTAAATGGAAGACTTTTAGTATTCCACATTGAGTATAATATTTGCCATGGGCTTGTGGTAAATGGCCTTGACTACACCGAGAAAAATTTCTTCCATTCCTGTCTTATTGAAAGTTTTGATTATAAATGGGTGTTGGACCTTGTCAAATATTTTCTCTGCATCAATTGGTGTGATCATATTACTTTTATTTTTCCTTTTGTTGACATGGCATATTATATTAATTGACTTGCATATGATAAATCAGCCTTGCATCTCTGGAATAAATCCTATTTCATCATGGTTTATGACCTTCTTGTTGAGTTGTTAGATTCTTCTTTTTTTTTTTTTGCTATTTGTTGGATCATTCTTCCTAGTTAGTAGTAGTTATTGAGGATTTTTCATCTGTGTTTATCAAGAATATTGTCCTGTAGTTTTCTTTTTTGGTGGCATCTTTGCCTGCTTTTAATATCAAGGTGATATTAGCTTCATAGAAACTATTTGGAAGTATATCTGTTTCTTTAATTTCCTGGAAGAAACAGAAATATATTGGCAGTAAATCCTTTTTAAAGGTTTGAAAGAATTCAAATTAAGTGAATCTATCTAGAGCTTTTGTTTTTGGTAAGCCTTTTGATTGCCATCTCAAATTCCTCAATGGTGATAGATCTGTTCTGATATTCTGGTTCATATTGCTTCAAACTTAGGAGGTTATAGGAGTCCAAGAATTTATTCATTTATTCAATGTTCTCTTGTTTCATTGCATAAAATTTCTCAGAGTAATCTTTGATTATGTTCTGAACTTTTGTAGCATCTCTAGAGAGCTAGTCATTTTCACTTCTAATTTGGTTTATTAAGTTTCCTTCTCTTTTTTGTGAGTTTTTGCAAGTGGTTTGTTGAACTTGTTTATTTTTTTAAAAGAACCAACTCTTTCTTTCATTGATCATTTGAAATTCTTGGGGGGGGGTTCTAATTCATTATTTTCTGCTTTCAGCTTTATTATTTCTTTCTGCATGCTATTTTGGGCTTATTTTGCTCATAATTTTCCAATTTTATAGCTGTGACCCTAAATTATTTATGTAGGCTTTTTCTTCCTTCACAATGAATGTTTGCAAAGCTATAAATTTTCCTCTTAATACACTTTTGCTGTGTCTCAAAAATTCTGATAATTTATTATTTTATTCTCATTTGTTTCCAGAAGTCTTTTGATTCCCTTTTTGATTTTGTTTATTGCCCACAGATTGTTCATTAGTAAGCTGTTTAATTTCTAGGTGCTAAAGCTTTTTCTCCATATCTGTTTATAATTCACTTCTATTTTTGTTGTATATAATTTGAGAAGATAATTGATACAATTTCTATCCTCTTAATTTTATGGAGGAATGTTTATGGCACAGTAGGTGGTTTATTTTGGAGAAAGTCATGTTTATTGGAGAAGAATGTATCAAACTTTCTGGGAATAGATTTATATATAATATATATTTTATATTAATAGTAATTAATAACAATATATTAATACATCAAAATTATTATAATAATATAATATCAATTCAATATTTAATTTAATGTTTAATATTAACAAATTATTGTAATTTTTAATGTTCACATAATATGATAATATTTAGTTTAATAATATTTAATAGTAAATGTGTATTATACTTATAAGTATGTAATATTTATATATTATATGTTTACATATAAATATTTATATAAATAAATATTTAAAATATAAATATTTAAATTTAATGTGTGTTTAAATATACTAAGCTACTCTCTTCCATTTCTTCCTTTAGAATATATATATGTATATATATATATAAATAGCTAATATATTCTTAAGTTTTAGCTTGGTTGACCTATGAAGGGGTGGTGACAGGGAGGTGTTGAATCTTCCACTATTATTGTCTTGCTGATGAATTTCTTCAAGTGTATCAGAAAATTTGTTAAGTATTTTGCTGGTCTTTCATTGAGTGCATCTATATTTAGGAGTGTGATTTCTTCTTGGTGTATACATCTATTAGTTATTTAAAAATGCCTTAAGTCTTAACTCCGTGTCATCAGCTATTGTGTGACCTCTCCAGCCTTTTTAAGGGAGTTGTTTTCTTAGATAATTGTGCTCCAAAATTTGGCTGAGTCCATGTTTGCTTTAATTTTTTAATATGAGTATCTTGCAGGTAGAAAAATGTTGAATTAAATATTTTAATTTGTTTCCCACACTGTTTCTTAACTGGTGCATTTGCTCATTGATATTGAAAGAGATAATCATCATGGGATTAAATGTTATCTTTTTGTAAGAGTTTGGGTGTTGGTTCAGTCAGCCTAATTTTTTTTTGAGAAAGATCATTATTCTTTTAACCAGTTGAATTTACAGTTCTCTTAGAAAAACGTTTTAGTCTGTGGTACAAAATGCACAATGGAATATTATGCAGCTGTCAGAAGAGATAAAATCATAAAATTTTTCTATTCATGAATTATATGGAGTTTATTATGCTGAGTAAAGTAAGACAGAGGGAGAGAGACGCAGAATAGTCTCACATATCTATGGATTTTAAGAAAAAAAAAGAAGACGATTTTCCAATAATTCTCAGACACAAAGGAGAGGAGGGCTGGAAGGTCCAGCTCATGACATGAAGCTCATCACAGAGTGATGAGTGCAGTTAGAGAAATAACTACATTGAGAACATTCATAATGAAGAATGAATGAGGGAAGTAGAAAGCCTGTCTAGAGTACAGGTGGGGATGAGGTGGGAAGGAGGGAGATTTGGGACATTGGTGATGGGAATGTGGCTCTGGTGAAGGGGAGTGTTCTTTTTTTTTTTAATTTTTATTGTGACCTAAGTGCATTACAAATCTTTTCACCGCATCATTTATGATACATAGTGACAATGAATGAGGGATATTCCCACCACCAGTGCTGTCTTCCCTCCACCCCTGTTCCCAGTATGCATCCCATATCTCCTTCCTCAACCACCCAGTATGCTAATGCAACTGGTCTCCACTTTACAGTTTGTTGTAGATTGAACATCCATTCCACCAGTCATTGGAGATAAAAAAGGATAAGAAAAAGGGGAGAAAAAAATTTGGTGACAACTACCAAAAAACGATAGAAGAGAGAGAAAAAAAAGAAAGAAAAATGGAAGAAAAAAGAAAAAATGGACCTAGCAAATAAAAATAAAAATAAATCTCTAAATAATAACCACAAGCGTGAAAAAGAAAGAGAAAAGTGGAAGAAAAAAGAGAAAGAAAATAA
Organism: Suncus etruscus; assembly: GCF_024139225.1. Lineage (NCBI taxonomy): Eukaryota > Metazoa > Chordata > Mammalia > Eulipotyphla > Soricidae > Suncus > Suncus etruscus. The sequence goes on along the minus strand of NC_064851.1, from coordinate 71,047,592 downwards.
AGTCAAAAACTAACAAATCAAAACAAAACAAGAAAAAATATGGGTGCTAGAGTGGTAGGGTTTGGCGTTCCCCCCACTTTTTTTTTGTTTTTGTTGTTGTTGTTGTTGTTGTTACATAGGCACAGTAAGCATTGGGGAAGAAAGGGAATTTCCGTAGCCTAAGAGATTCAGGGTTTCTCCATCCTTGAAGCATACCATCATGGAATCAACCCCTGGCTCCATATATACTCATTACCCCATCCCAAAGGCTTTTTTATGATGCCAGGAAAGTTTCCTCTCAGTTGTGTGTGAGAAAATCAAGCCACTGTAGCTAGCGATCTTAGTATTTGCGCAGGTTATAGGTCAGGGTTTAGGATAAAGTCTCTAGGTTCTAGAGAGGTTCCTATCCATCATTGTTGTGGTGTTCAGTCTTCTGTAACACTTGCTCCCTGTTTTCGTTAAGTCCCTAAGCCGAAGCCTAGGATATTATGGATCCAAAGGTTCTGCTCAGTCTCTGTTGTCCAAGTTGGACCTCTGCAATAAGACATCTTGTTGTGGGGCCGGGTAGGTGGCGCTAGAGGTAAGGTGTCTGCCTTACAAGCGCTAGCCAAGGAACGGACCGCGGTTCGATCCCCCGGCGTCCCATATGGTCCCCCCAAGCCAGGGGCGATTTCTGAGCACATAGCCAGGAGTAACCCCTGAGCACGGGTGTGGCCCAAAAACCAAAAAAAAAAAAAAAAAAAAAAAAAAAAAAGACATCTTGTTGTTGTTGTTGTTGTTGTTGTTGTTTTTTATGTGTCTTGGGCTAGACCTAGGGTAGGGTTTTCCTTATTGGTCCCAAGGTAGGTTCTGTTCAGTCATGGTTTTCAAAGTCAGTTTTCTGTTGTTGGTGCTCTTATTTTTCACAGTTCAAAGGACGATATCTCTTCTGATTTCCATTTAGTGTTAGGTGATGTGATAGGACAGCCTGGTCTTAGGTCAAGTTTTCCTTTCCTCGTTGTCATATCAAAACTGGCACAATTTGGTGCCAGCGTGGTTTTATAAATCTCCCAATGGAGCTTGATACAGCCTGGAGCTGTATCATTTGTATGTCGGGGATCTGGGGTTTCGAATTGGACTAACACTGTCCAATCTCCTGGGGACTGGTTGTATCCACATGACACATGTTCAGGATGGGATGCACCCTTCTGCTATAAAAAGTGAGTTCTTATCCCTAGAAGATAAGATCTTGTTTCTGTGTCTATGGTTTTCCCTTTTTTACTGTGCCCATACAAAAACGTATGGTGTAATACTGTGTTGCTGGTGCTATTCTGGATAAGGATGACAGGCTGCACACACAGTCTCTGTCGTCTGGTTTTGTTCTGAGCTTTTATCCCAGTCAAGGCTTTTTGTACCAAGCAGCACCAAAAATGGTAAGGATAGAGAAAAAATGTATATATTAAAATAGAACAAATAAATAAAACTGAGTTAAAAAGAAAAGGTATTCGAATAAAACAAGTGGTGGAGGAGGCTACTTGTATATTTAGGAATAATGTATTGTTATACAGGTATTGAGCTTCCATAGGCAATGTAAGACTCCCAATTAAGTCTTTTGATATATTCTTGTGGAGAATAAAAGCCAAGTACTTTTCGATTCACAGGCCTTGGAATAGAGTTTGAGAGATGCTTTGCTGCATTACGAGACCATTTGAGCTGGGAGTTTTGCTGAGGCCGAGTCCTGTATCGTGCAACAGTCCACAATTTGGTGGGGGTGAGAGGGGCCATCAAGCATGAGTCAGCAGGCATATTGGTTGTAGTTTTTTGCCGATGCATGATAACGGGGACCCAGAGGGTGTCTTTCACTGAGGAGCTGGAAGGTGGTCTGTTGGGGCAGGAGGTCAATCTTGGTGCCTACTGAGTTAGGAACTGAGAATAAAGAGGGTTAAACTAGGGGAAGAAAACGGATCAGGATTGAAAAATGAGGGGATAGAGGAGACACAGGGGTAGGGGAGAGGCAATACATGACAGGGGCTATATACAATACATACATATGAATTGTTTGTGATTTTGGCTTGGAGTCAGTATGGAAAGTCACGTCCATAAAGACTGACTTTAAAGATCTATTTGAGTGTTATCATCCAAATCTTTGGTATTCCGTTTCTTTTCCTAGGAACCATCTAGAATGAAAAACATTTTTAGATAATGCTTAAAAAGTATATTTGTCGCGCAGGCGCATTATAAAAATGAGTATTAGTAAGAAAAGACACTGCTGCAGGGGGTCCAGTATGAATATGGGAAGAGTTTCCCTCCCCCCCCCCCCCCAGAGCCCAGTTGTCAAACCTGGCTCTGAAGACCAGTTTGGCATGGGGGGATCTCGGTCTCCTGGACTAGGTGGTCAGACAGGAGGCCATTGGCCAGCTGTCTGCCCAGATTCCCAGCCACACCTGTAGGAGAGGAGTAGGAATCCTGGCATGTGGGATCATCTGGGTCCAGCTGCAGCCTCCCTGCCCCAGGACTGACCAGTTAGTCCTGGAGACCGAGAGCCCCCCACGCCAAGCTGGCTTTCAAGGCCAGGTCTGGCATCTGAGCTCTGGGGGGATAAGGAGGAGGCAAACTCCTCCCCCATGCTTTTTCAGTCTGCCTAATTTTAAAGTAGACATTTTAATTCTTCTTTTAAATTTGGTTTTGAATCTTTAAAGATTCTGAGCTATTGCTACCCATTAAGCTGTATATTCTTTTTTTTCCTTTCTATCTCCCGGCATCCCATATATTCTTTCGTAAGTCTGACAGGGTGATGTATTCTTGGTACATTGAGTTTGTCAGTATATCCCACCACTGCCTTCAGGCCTTGATGATTGCTTGTGATGAATTTCCCTTTTGGGCTTTTGTATTACACCTGGTGGCTCTCTGGGGTTACTTCAGGTTCTGCTCTCAGAAATCACTCCTGGTAGATTGGGAGACTATATGGCATGCTGGAGTGTAGCTAATCACCTTAAGCACACACCCTATTTTAACATCCAGAGCAATTATCCTGCTTTCCCTAATCCCCCTACCCTATCTTTTCTAAACACAGAAGCACACACCCTGTTTAATCCGCTCTCATATCCTACAAGATTGGCTGACAGAGTTCACATCTTACTCTCCGTCTTACTCTCCCTAATATACAGATCTCTTTCTCACCTACAATAAACTGAGTTTCTCACCCAAAGTGTCTGGTGGATGATTTTTTGTTAGTGCTCTACTTGCCTGAGATCTACCTCACCAGTGGCTTTGGTAATTTGGGATCTGACCTACTGGCTTCATTTCAACCTGGAATCAAACTAGGATCACTTTGGTTGGCCATGTGCACAGAAAATACCCTATCACTGTTTATTGCTCTGGCTCTTAATTTCCCTTTTTGCTCTGACTGCTTTCAGTCCTATTCCTATTTGTGTTTTACATGTTTTTATTTGTGTTTTATTTGTATTTATTGTGATATGATGTGCCTTGGGGGGCTTTTTGTTGGATTTATTTTAGCTACAGGTATCCAAGAAGTGGTTATACATACTCATTAGCTCTGGGAACTTCTCAGCAATGATGTCCTTGATTGTTGCTTTTTCATGGTGGTTTTCTTACTGCTTTTCTGGGACTTGGGAAGATTCCTGTATCCTATGATTCTTATGTTGTTTTTATTGAGTTTATTCCAGAATATATTCTTGTCTGTTCACTTTCTTTGAGGATTTTTTACATCTTTTATTCAGCTATTATTTTGTTGTTGTTGTTGTTGTTGTTGTTGTTGTTTTTGGGCCACAGTCTGTGATGCTCAGGGGTTACTCCTGGCTCTGTGCTCAGAAATCACTCCTGGTTTGGGAAACCATATGGGATGCCGGGGAATAAACCGAAGTCTGTCCTGCATCAACCACATGCAAAGCAAATACCCTACCACTGTGCCACTGCTTCGGCCCCATGTTCAGCTATTATAATGCTCTTCTCCAGCTTTCTGTCTTGTATGGAGTTGTTGTTATGCAGCTCATTTTCTATCTCACCAATTCTGTCCTTTGCTGGTGAGGCCTTCCATTGAGCTTATTATTTCGGCTACAAAGTTTTTCAGCCCTGTTATTTTAATTAGAAGTTTTCTCATTTTTATTTTCAAATCTTCTCAACTGTGGTTTGTTTGGTTCATTCATCTTTTCTTTGAGTTCTTTGAATATCTTCCACATCTCTTCTCTAAAGTCCTTATTGGCGAAACTATAAAGGTGGTCAGTACTTGTTGGGTCTTCAGATTGCAGAGTGGTGATTTTTATGTGTTGTGCTTGGGTTCATTGACTAGAACTTTAACACAGTATCTGAAAAGAGAAAGCAGGTATATTTGGACCAGTTTTTATCTCTCTGCATTTGGTTGTGGAGGTGAGGCCATGCTTGTTTCAACTGGCAGCAAGGGTCTCCCAAGAGCATCTTTTAATAATGTGACTTGAAAACATGGAATGATCTGGGGAAGGGGTAATAAGTTTGTTACTAAAAATGTATGCCATAAAATATTATATATATATATATATGTTATACTGTTGAAGGTGGTGTTTTTTTTTATATAACTGAAACCCAACTACAAATATGTTTGTAATCATGGTGCTTAAATAAGTATATTATTAAATTTAAAAATATATATATTAGGTTGGGATGGAGTGATAGCACGGCAGGAAGGGTATTTGCCTTGCACATGGCTGTCCCAGGTTTTACCCCCACCATTCCATATGGTCATCTGAACCTTTCAGGAGTAATCCTTGAGCACTGCTGGGTGTAGTCCTAAAACCAAAAATAAATAAATAAATAAATTGAGTGAAGGAAAAAATGCCTGCATCTTTTTTAATGAAAAATAATAATGACAGAAAAATGTGTTAAGTATTTCCTAATCATAGAATTCATAATTGAGGTCAAGAAACAAAAAAGAAAAATAGATTTAGTAAAGAGAAACAATAGACATTAAAGAAAAATAATATTTCAGGTACTAACAAATATGTAAGGGAAAAATAAATCAGAAGTAAAATATTTAGAAAATCATACAAAGATGAGAACTGTAGCTAAATGAAATAATTAACAAAGTTAATAGTTTCAAATATCAAAGCAATTGTATGCCAAAAAAATAACAGAAATGTTAAAAAATAAAATCCTCAGTTAATGACAAGAGAAGCCCCCAAACTTAAATAGAATACCTAATGTTTTTATAAGTATGTCATCAAAATGAATAAACATACAATAAACTTACCATAGCCTCTAGTTTTCAACATGGCTATTTAAATCAATTATTTCATCTATATCAAAGAAGCCAGAAACAAGAAGTGCTGGCAGGGACATGAAGAAAAGGAACATTCTTTCACTGTTGGTGGGAATGTAAATTGATCCAACCCCTACTGAAAACAGTATGGAAATTTCTCAAAATATTAAAAATAGAACTGCCATATGATCCAGCTATTCGTGATCTAGGTATTCATCCAAAGAACACAAAAATACTCATTTGAAAAGACATATGCATATGAATGTTAATTGTGGTGCTACTTTATTTTATTTTAATGGTTGGCCATACCCTACAGTGTTCAAATGTACTGTGGCTCAAAACTCAGGGATCACTCCTGGCAAGACTTGGGCAATCATATGTGAGGCATAGAACTGTACCTGAATCAGCTTCATGCAAAGAAAGTATCTTACCTGCTGCTCAATGGATCAGTTCCCTATTGTTACTCCACCCTGGATTTACCTGTAGCGACCTGAGACCCACCCATTTCTGGGAGAGGTCTTGGGAACCGGATAATAGGTGTGACCTTACCTGCTAAGCCCGGCCCATTCCTGGGAGGGGTCTTGGAATAGGTAGATAAACCCGAAAGCCAAGGGATTAAGGGGCCTTTTGCCTTTTGGCCCTGCTGGGCTCTCTGAGGGAGATGGCTGAAAGAAGATAAGACGCAGGGCAAGCCTAGAATGGCTGTATGCTTGAAAGGTTATGAGATAGGCCACACACATGTGGTGGCTAGGGCCTAAATAAAGATGATTCTTCCTGAAGCCTGCGTGTGAGTAAGTGATTTCACCTGGGCCTGGAACTCGCCGGCTGCATGGGGGATGAAGCCACGTGGCTGGGGCCTAAGCACAAAGGCCTCCATCCATCGCCATTCAGCCCCATCATTAATTATTTAACACTACACCTATAGAATAATCAAGTTCTAGAAATAACCCAAGTGTCCAAAAACCAGGGAAGTGCACAATAAGTTACATATATAAACGTATATGGAAACCTTTTTATTAAAATATTCATAAAAATTTTTGAGGGTCCAAAGTGATATATATATATATTTCTAATTGCATTGTTTTATTAGTACATTCTTTTATACAGAATCCAAATATTTTCTTGGGACAAGAAGGAGGAAATGAATCCTTCATTATGTGTTAGGAGAGATTCTATCCTTATGCTTTTCTCCTACTACCTATCTAAGCCTTTGTGACACTGAAGATATATAACCCAAATGAAATCAATTGAATTCTCCTATCAGAAACTGGAAATTTTGAAGCATAATGCAAAATCTCAAAGCTTAGATATCAAGGGAGAGACTCAGACCTGAACCTGGTAACTTATATCTCCCAGCAATGGCTCGAAATATCTACCAATATTTCAACTGAGTTACAACTTCAGCTGTTTTTTCAGCCGCACATTGGCTTTCTTGTCATCCCCAAACATAATTGCCCAGGTTTCCATAAGTTTTATGGACTGTCTTTTAACATATTAATTTTCAGCTTAGGTCAATTAGATTTAGTTTGATTACTTTTAACCAGAAAATCTTTCTGGCAAGCAAAATTGGATGTTTGGGAAGGAGCTGCAATATGAAGATTAAGATGTGGAAGATCACCCTGCAACAAGGAAATGGTAAGAAAGTGAATACCTGTTAGAACAATAGTACAGCAGGTAGGGCAATTGCCTTGCATGTAGCCAACCTGGGTGCTATCAATGGCACCCTGTCTGTTTCTCTAAGCACTGACAGGAATAATTCCTGAGTGCAGAAACAGGAGTAAACCCAGATATGGCCACAAAACAAAACAAAGAAAGTTAAGATTTCTTTGTGGCACTTCTATCAGTATCATTAAAACATGTAACACATTTTTATTCCTAAAATTTGACTCCCTCTGTCTATATTAAAGAATTTGTGACCTTAAAATATCATCTTGACCCAAAATAACACAAGGTTTGGTCAAGGAAACAGAGAGTATAGCAGGCAGAGTGCTTGCCTTGCACAAGGCTAAGTTGGGTTTGATTTCCCCCAGCAACTCATCTGGTCCCTCAAGCCAGTCATATGTGTTTCCTGAGCACAGAGCCAGGAGTAAGCCATTAGCACTACTGGGTGTGGCCCCAAAATAAATAAACAAAAGTTTGGGGAGATAACAAAAAAGTAAGACTCTATAAATGAGAGGTGTGGATTACTTCCACTTCATAAAAGTGGCCCAAATCTTACCTTTTATTCCTAACATTGGTAAATTTCCTTTGTCAAGCGGATACAACCACTGGCTCATTATCTATAAGACTACTTCTCTTGTACCTGTTTAGTAATCATAAATGAAAAATTGAGTATACAAACCACTCCTACTTTCCTCCCTGCTCTCTATTTCAGTCCCTACATTCTTAGAAGGTCAAAAGCATTATAGTGTGATTCAGCTTTCGGTCTTGAGCATCTGGGAGGTATTAAAATTGTTTGCTCAGCTGATGATTAGAAAAGTGGAGTCAGAAATAGAAAAACATAAAAATGAAGTTGGCAAGGTTATGCCAGTATGAGTCTCTATTAGGAATTTCTTTTGGCTTTACAATTAAATTAGAATTAGGACATAACACTTTTGACCAACCCCATTATTACTACCCTTTCTATTAGCATCACCTTCTAACAGATTACTGCAAGTCTCCTAACTGGTATATGGCTTTCTAGCCCTTCCTTCTCTAGCCCCCTCCCATAAATTATTCACTAATTCTACATTCAAGTGGACCTTTCTCAAGGCCTGCAGTGTTCCTCTAACCTTGAAGGTCTAGTTCCATTACCATTTGAGGACCAGTAATTTGAGAAAAAACAATGATAGGTCAAGAAAGATCCTTATTTTCAACAAACTCTGAGTTAAAAGATGGCAAATACATATCCTCACAGTGATGATCTTGCTTGATTTTACAAGTGTCATTTTTACATGAAAAAATAAAAGGGAAACACATTTAGGGTGACTGGGTTACACACTGCTGAGTGCCATATGATCAATAAATCTGCTCATAAGTCTCTCTCCTGAAATGCACTTCCAATGTAGCTACAAATAGACTTCTGATTAAGGTTCCCTCACTCTTTATTTTGTACAAATTGACTATTTTCTTGTACAATTTGGGTATTTTGGGTTTATTTTCAATTTTGAATTCAACTCTTTATTTCTTTAGTCTGTCTTTATCCTTTCATTAATGCCTGGCAAAGGCTGTCCATTTTACAAAGTAGAAATCAAAAACTGGGGCTGGAGTGGTAGTGCAAAGGATAAGGCATCTGCCTTGCCCTGCTAGCCTAGTACAGATTATGATTCTATTCCCCGGCATTCAATATGGTCCCCCAAATCAGGATCCATTTCTGAGCATATTTCTGAGCACATAGCCAGGAGTAACCCCTGAGCATCACCAGGTGTGGCCCAAAAACAAACAAACAAACAAACAAAACAAAACCTTTATAAATTACTCAGATATTTACATAATAAATCTTCCAATTTATTTTTTGTCTCTTTGCTAACACCTACCTTCTCACTCTTTCTGGTCCATCCACACTGGCCTCCTGAAATTGCCTAACAATCTATTTTAGGGCTTTTCCATTTTTTTGTTCTCCTGAATAATCTTGGTTTATTCTTTTTTCTTTTGTTTTGCCTTTTGGTTTTTGGGGGCCACACCCAGTGACGCTCAAGGTTTACTCCTGGCAATGTGCTCAGAAATCGCTCCTAACTTGGGGGGACCATATGGGACGCAGGGGGATAAAACCGCAGTCCGTCCTAGGCTAGCACTTGCAAGGCAAATGCCTTACCTCTAGCGCCACTGCTCTGGCCCCTATTTAAGAAGTATTTTGTGATACCCTTCAAAAACCCACATATTACAATGAGGTAAACAAAACAAAATTTACTGAATGAGAAAATTTAAGAAGTATATTTCTTTTTTGCAAAATATCAAAAGAAATATTGTGAATTAAAATTAAATTTTGCTTTGATGTGTCTAAACACTGAATAAGAAAAATTTTCGAATAAAAATGAATGCTTGCTTCTGCCAGTAAAAGAACTAATTCTATTTCTATTTACTTCAAATATCTTATGGCTTAAAATGCTTCCAGAGTTTGTTTTATTTTATCAAACTGGTCATTTGAGCTCTTATTGTCTATGGTTTAAAAAAAATATTTCTCTTAAGAGTATCTTCAGTGACTAGTGACAATACTAAGTAAGTATATTGAGAGAAATAGATAATTGTGTTTGGGACTCACTTTTTGTCATGAGACTCAGTAATATTTTTACCTGTTTTTAATTTTTCCCCTCATATTAATGTCTACATTAATTTAAAAAATAAAAATATTTAAAAGTTTTTAATAGGCAGACCAAAATTTTTTTATTTTAAAATCTAAGATTTTTCTCTTCAATTGATCTAATGATAAAAGCAAAATATCTTAAAGTAGAAATATTTTGATAGTACTTTTACAATGAACTTCCCATTTTTTAAAAAGTCTTAATTTTTTTTATTTCGCTACATTTACTGGAGGTTGTACAAGAACTTTTACTCTCTTATGATTATGCCTCAAACATTTTAAAAGTTCACCTTCTAAATTGCCCAGATGATCTAGATTCCACATGTTACCATTGTTTTATCTTGTGCTTTCTGTATTCAAAACTTTGGCTGTACTAAACAAATGCAAGTTTATAAATTTAGCTAATAGCAGTTTACAGACAATTCAGATGATTATTATTTATTTGGTTTAACTAAGCCATACTAGTTCATTTCATAAGGAAATGATACTGTTTCCCTGTAGACAAATGCTAATAAAGCCTATGAGTCAAGTATCAAAAATATAAATAAACATACATTTGTTTTTTTGATTTCTTCAAAATCTTAAAAAAGTCTATCATATTTATTTGAAAAGGCATATAAGTTGAAAATTACCAAATATTTATAAACATAATATAACTTCTCTTGATTATTTTTCATGATTGTTCACTGATGTCTTCTTTTTTATGTTTGTGGGAATCATTTTGAATTGTTTCAGAAGCAATCATGGTGAGCTAGCTGCAAGTTAGTGCTCAAAAGCCTGTTTTCATATTTCCATTCTATAGTAGGCTATTTGTTTTTGGAGATGTCCTTTGGAAATTTGATACAGTAATGCAAAGTAATCATAGTTATCTGGAATATTTGATTAACTTACAAAGATATTTTACGATAAATAATCTTAAATATCAAGTTGTCAAAAGTTTCTTTTGAGTCTGTGATTGAATAATGAATCCACATAGCCTGAAAAAAGCTCACTGAAATTTATCATAAGGAAAAGCTCATATTCAGTCTGGATGTGCATTGTGCAGTTTACAAAAATTATCCATTTGGATTCTCTCAACAGTATTAAAGCCATAATATTATTTCCATTTTACAGATGAAAAAGTGACATGTAGTGCTAAGTGACAATGATTAGATTTCCAGACACCTTCTTGATTCCAAATCCTCAGTTGTGTCCAGTAATTTCTAACTTAGACTTTATAAAAGTAAAACAGAAAGAGACACAGTATACAAATATTAATAAAAGTTTATATAACCACTAAGCAAAGTCTATTACTTTTAGAAAGAAAATGTTGAGGATGACCTATATGTACAACAGACCTCACTGAAATGGAGTCACTGGAGAATGTAACAGATATAATATATAGTTTGCTGTATGTAATATATAAAATGCAATTTACCAGTTATAACATTTCAAGAAAATGGACATTGCAAATATTTCAATAATGCAATATACAATGTATTCATTGGTTAAACATATATGCGCATCTGTAATGCATTTCAAATTTTTATTAAGATATCTTTTTCTCAAATTACCCTTTAAATATATTTGTTGAATATCTTCTATAAGTCAGATATCATTCTGAATAGAGCTGATGACCAACATTTACTGTCAATAACATATGCATAAAATACATATTATAAGCCATAACATGATATTTCAAATAGGTCAGGAGCTAGTGCGATTTCAAAGAAAGCTAAGAAGTAACTTAGGGAAGCTTGTAATAGAAGTTATCTGAAAGATGCAGACTATTTCAGCAGAGGGCTGGACATGAGTTAGTAGGCACAATCATATCTTCAGGAAAGATCAAGGAAGTCCAGTGGGACTGGTGTTTTGGAGTCACAGAGAGAGGACATGACTTTGGAAAAATGGAACAGGAATGAGGAATATAGGGTATTGAATGCCAGTCTAAAGAATATGAACTTAGTTTTTTATATGTCATCATAAGGCATTGCATAACTTTGAATGGGAAAAATAGTAAGATTTTGAGCAGGACAGTAACATGATTCTTATTCTCAATTCAGGTGGAACTTTAAATTCACTTTGGGGAGCTTATTTTACAATTTTACAGGCTGCATACCATGGGTCTTGGTTCCTTAAGATTTTCCAGAAACCTTAACTTTTTTTTATTAATATCTTTATTTAAGCATCTTGATTACAAATATGATTGTGATTAGGTTTCAGTCATGTAAAGAACACCCCCCCTTCAGCAGTGCAACATTCCCACCACCAATGTCCCAAATCTCCCTCCATCCCACCCCCCCCACCTGTACTCTAGACAGGCTTTCCAGTTCCTTCATTCATTCACATGGTTATGGTAGTTCTCAGTGTAGTTATTTCTATAACTGCACTCACCACTATTTATGGTGAGCTTCTTGAAGTGAGCTGGAAGTTCCAGCCCTCCTCTCATTGTCTCTAAGGATTGTTGCAAAAGTGACTTATTTTCTTAAAACCCATAGATGAGTGAGACTATTCTGCATCTCTCTCTCCCTGTGACTTATTTCACTCAGCACGATAGATTTTATGTACATCTATGTATAGGAAAATTTCATGACTTCATCTCTCCTGATGGCTGCATAATATTCCATTGTGTATATGTACCACAGTTTCTTTAGCCATTCATCTGTTGAAGGGCATCTTGGTTGTTTCCAGAGTCTGGCTATTGTGAATAGTGCTGCAATAAATATAGGTGTGAGGAACGGATTTTTTTTTTTTTTTTTTTGGTTTTTGGGCCACACCCGGTGATGCTCAGAGGTAACTCCTGGCTATGCGCTCAGAAGTCGCTCCTGGCTTGGGGGACCATATGGGACGCCAGGGGATCGAACCGCGGTTCATCCAAGGCTAGCGCAGGCAAGGCAGGCACCTTACCTCCAGCGCCACCGCCCGGCCCCGAGGAAGGGATTTTTGTATTGTATTCTTGTGTGCCTAAGGTATATCCCTAGGAGTGGAATAGCTGATCGAATGGAAGCTCAATTTCCAATTTTTGGAGGAACCTCCATATCGCTTTCCGTAGAGGTTGGACTAGACGGCATTTCCACCAGCAGTGGTTAAGAGTTCCTTTCTCTCCACATCCCTGCCAGCAATGATTGTTCTCATTCTTTGTGATATGTGCCAATGTATTGTTTTGATTTGCATCTCCCTGATGATTAGTGATGAGGAGCATTTTATCATGTGCCTTTTGGCCATTTGTATTTTTTTTTTTATCAAAGTGTCTGTTCATGTCTTCTCCCCATTTTTTGATGGGATTAGATGTTTTTCCTTGTAAAGTTTTGTCAGTGCCCTGCATATTTTGGATATTAGCCCCTTATCTGATGGGTATTGGGTGAACAATTTCTCCCACACAGTGGGTGGCTCTTGTATTCTGGGCACTATTTCTTTTGAGGTGCAGAAGCTTCTCAGCTTAATGTATTCCCATCTGTTTATCTCTGCTTCCACTTGTATGGAAAGTGCAGTTTCCTCCCTGAAGATGCTTTTAGTCTCAATATCATGGAGTGTTTTACGTACGTGTTGTTCTATATACCTTATGGTATAAACCTTCAACAAATGGTGCTGGCAGAACTGGTTATTAAGATATCTTAATTTGCAAAATATTTATACTTGAATTTTAGGTATGTAATATTCCAACAGTAATCCCACCACAAATTTCTCTCCACTGGTGTCCCCAGATTCCTTCTTGAAAGCATATTAAATGTTGTTGCTGTAGCTTGAATCTCATGCTTTCAATGTTTTTGGCTCTGTAGTTTAGAAATAGGCATATCTCTACATACTGATGGAACTAAGGTTCTTGACACTAGCTCATGTTACCTCCCTTCCACCTCTTCTCCTCTTAACTTCTTTCCTTCATTTACCTCATTTATATGAATTTGTGTTAAAAGTAATTGAGATCTCCCCTTTTAAATCTTGCACTGATTCATTCCATTATTTTATCCCACAGATAATTGGTATCATTGGTATTTGTCCTTCTCACTTAAAAAGATTTCAACCAACTCAAGTTGTAGAATACTTCATGATATAATCTTTTCTTATAGCTTCATAATATTCCATTGTAGCTATATCAACTCATATTACATATCTACTCATAATTATTTTATATATCTATTCATTATATGTATTCATTTTCTATTGGACACCTATTTAAAGTCCATATTCTTGCTAGTGTGTTAAGTACTGCAATGAACAATGGTGTGCATATGTACTTTCAAATGACTGGTTTTGTATCCCAGAACAGAAACCAAGAAGTTGAATTGATGGATTATAGGTTAGCTCCATTCTTACTGTACTGAGAAATCACCTTACCATTTTCCTTAGGGTTGAACCAGGCAATATTTCCTTCAGTGGATGAAAATTCATTTTCTACCACATCCCTAGGAACACTAAGTGTTCCCAAATTTTTTACCCATGCTATTTTAACTGATGTGAGATGACATCTCATTCCATTGATTTGAATTTTCCTGTTAATAATGATGAACACTATTTCACGTGTTTATTATTTATCTCTCTGCCTTCTGCACAGATGCATTTGTTCATTTCCTCTTCACATTTTTGATACTGTTTCCTTGACTTTTTTTTATCTTTGTATTTTGTACATTAGTTCTTCCATTGCGTGTCTTTTATGTTTAGATTGTGTGTCTTTTGCTATGCATAAACTTCATGGTTTGATATAGGTGAACTTTTTAAATTTTTGCATCATTACCTTGCCAATGATATATTGAAATCACCTTTGAGGTCTAATCTTGAAATATTCTGACAATATTTTCCTCACTGTGTTTTATTCTGGCTTAATTTCAAAGGTTTTTAACCACTTCTAACTGACTTCTGTGTAAGGTGTGAAATATGGAACCAGTTTCATAATTTTTACATATGGTTAACCAGTCCTACACAGTTCATTAAATGGGGTACTTTACTCCATTTCAGAAACCCAGGTTTTTTAATAAAATATTGCGTGGTGCAAGTGGTAAGGTGTCTGCCTTGTGTGCCCTATCCTAGGACGAACCCACGGTTCGATCTCCCGGCTTCCCATATAATTCCCCAAGCCAGGAGTGATTTATCCGTGCATAGCTAGGAGTAAGCCCTGAGCGTCATCGGGTGTGGCTGAAAAATCACAGCTTCACGCTGTTAGTCATTTAGCCTAACATTGCTAGATATGGATCCATCTGCTTTCTCCCAAGAACCATGGGGTACGGTCTCTATTTAAAAATATGTAAATACTCGGCTTCTTCTGAGGAAACTGAGCACCTGAAGGGAGCCCTGTCCTACTCTTCTCTGTCTTTCCTGAACTCTGGAAGCTCTCCTCAGAGCCCTGGGAAGCGAACCCCAAAGAAACTACATTCGGAAGCTACCCAGCGAGCCAGTGAGTGAGTAAGAAATGGCTGGATGTGGGGGTTTCCAGGCAGAGTGCTGATTGCTCTACCTGCAGAGTCTCCACCCGGCTGTGCTTCTTCTGAGGAAACGGAGCACCTGAAGGGAGCTCTGTCCTACCCTTCTCTGTCTTTCCTGAACTCTGGAAGCTCTCCTCAGAGCCCTGGGAAGCGAACCCCAAAGAAACTACATTTGGAAGCTACCCAGCGAGCCAGAAACTGAGCAACTGAAGGGAGCCCTGTCCTACTCTTCTCTGTCTTTTCTGAACTCTGGAAGCTCTTCTCAGAGCCCTGGGAAGCAAACCCCAAAGAAACTACATTTGGAAGCTACCCAGCAAGCCAGAAACTGAGCACCTGAAGGGAGCCCTGTCCTACTCTTCTCTGTCTTTCCTGAACTCTGGAAGCTCTCCTCAGAGCCCTGGGAAGTGAACCCCAAAGAAACTACATTCAGAAGCTACCCAGCGAGCCAGTGACTCTCCTCAGAGTCCTGGGAAGTGAACCCCAAAAATGCAGCATTCTGAAGCTGCCCAGCGAGCGAGTGAAAACTATGCCTGAGCAGTGGGGCCTGACTGTGAAAAACTGTGAGTTCTGCCTGTTTGTGTCTCTCTGCTATCCTGTTGCGTGAACCTCCTGAGAGTGGGCTGAAAAGAGGTTCCAGAAGGCACTTAGCTCCACTTCGCTACGCAGCCGTGCGCTCTTTCTAAAAAAAAAGAACACCATAACAAGAAGAAAAAAAAAAAACTAAGAACTGTGCTGGATCACAGAAGCAAGAATTTCTCTCCAGACAGTCTTCTCTGCTGTGTGCTCGGGCCTAAGATTTGATCCTGTGTGAGGCTTCATCCACGAAGGACTCCCCTGCCTTGGAGGCAAGTCGGCCCATCCAGAAAGGGCAGAGCCAGAGAATTGTGTTGCCTGCATCATATAACCAATGAATACCACCACAACACGTAGAAAAACCCACAATACAAGTGTGACAATGGGGAAACAACGCAGGCCAGCATCAGACATAGAGAATGAAGATGACAATTCTGATGACCAGTTAACGACCAACCAACTAATCAATCTCTCAGATAAGGACTTTAGAGTAGCAATATGGAATATGCTCAAAGAACTCAAAGAAACCATAAATAGAGTAGAACAGAACACTAATAAGAATCAAGAAAATATGAAGACAGAAATCACAAAACTCCAAACTGAAATAACATGTCAACTAACAGGCCTGAAAAAATCAGTAAACGAAGTGAATGACAAAATAGATAAGCTCTGGGACAGGGTATCAGAAGCTGAGAATAGACTTGGTGCTGTGGAAGATGAGATACATAACAATTCCATACAACAGGAGAGATTGGGAAAAAAACTTAAAACAAATGAACAGACAAAGGAAAAATTAGTCAAAGAATGGGAACAGATGAAAATAGAGGTCTATGATAAGATCAACAGAAACAACTTAAGAATCATTGGAGTCCCAGAGACCCAGGAAGAAAATTTCCAGGAAGAATCAACGGTCAAGAACATCATTAAAGAGAAACTCCCAGAGCTAAAGAATATATGTGAACAAATCCTGCATGCTCGAAGAGTACCAACCAAAAGAGACCCCAGAAAAACCACCCCAAGACACATCCTAGTCACAATGACAAATCCCACAGATAGAGACAGAATTCTGAAAACAGCAAGATCAAAAGGGAAAATTACATTCAAGCAAGCATCCTTGAGATTTACAGCAGACCTGTCACCAGAAACACTCAATGCCAGAAAGCAGTGGTGGTATATTGTGACAAGACGGAATGAAATGAATGCTTCACCTAGAATACTGTACCCAGCAAAACTCACTTTCCGGTTTGACGGAAGAATACATGGTTTCACAGACAAAAAACAGCTCAGAAAGTTTACAGACTCAAAACCAGTCCTAAGAGAAAAACTGAAAGACCTAATTTAAAACAAGACTAACCAAAAGACACACCAAATTTCGATATAAAGATGGCATTAAATCCCAGGACCATTCTTTCTCTCAACGTCAATGGACTAAATGCACCATTTAAGAGACACAGAGTGGCTAAATGGATCAAAAAACTCAATCCAACCTTCTGCTGCCTACAAGAAACGCACCTGAATAGTCAGAACAAACATAGACTCAAAATAAAAGGCTGGAGAAAAATTATCCAAGCAAACAACACCCATAAAAAAGCTGGAGTGGCCATACTAATATCAGATAATGCAAACTTTATACTCAGGAAGGTTGTAAGGGACAAAGATGGACATTTTATATTAATCAAGGGGTATGTAGAGCAGGAAGAAATAACTCTACTAAACATATATGCACCAAAAGAGGGGCCAGCAAAATATTTAAAACAACTGTTGACAAATCTGAAAAACAATATCAATAACAACACAATAATTGTGGGGGACCTCAACGCTGCTTTGTCAACACTGGATAGGTCAACCAGACTGAAACCCAACAAGAATATACTAAACCTGAGGAGAGAAATGGAAGAAAGAGGCCTAGTGGATATATATAGGACACTCCATCCCCAGAAACCTGGATACACATTCTTCTCCAATGTACATGGAACATTCTCCAGGATAGACTACATGCTGGCACATAAAACATACCTCCATAATATCAAGAGGATAGAAATTTTGCAGACTACCTTCGCTGACCACAAGGCTCTGAAATTATTTGTGAATTCCAAAGGGACTCAGAAGAAAAACTTTAACACCTGAAAGTTAAACATTCTCATACTCAATAACCAGCAGTTCCGAGATGAAATCAAGAAGGAAATCAAAAGGTTCCTGGAAACAAATGACAATAAAGACACAAACTCTCAGAACTTATGGGACACAGCAAAAGCAGTACTGAGAGGAAAATTTATAGCTTTGCAAGCACACATCAGGAAGGAAGAAGGAGCTTACCTGAGTAGCTTAATGACACAGCTAATAGAACTAGAAAGTACTCAACAAAAGGACCCAAAAATAGGAAGACAGAAGGAAATAACAAAGCTGAGAGCAGAAATCAACGAAGTGGAAACCCAAAAAAACAATCCGAAAAATCAACGAAAGCAGAAGTTGGTTCTTCGAAAAAATAAACAAGATTGATAGACCACTGGCAAACCTAACAAAGAAAGAGAGAGAGAGAAACTTGACAACTCGTATTAGGAATGAAAAAGGAGAGATCACTACTGATATGACAGAGATTCAAAGGGTAATCAGAAACTACTTTGAAAAACTCTACGCCACTAAAAATGAGAACCTGGAAGAAATGGATAAATTCTTGAACTCTTATAATCTTCCACAGTTGAAGGAAGAGGATGTAGCATATCTAAACACCCCCATCACCATTGATGAAATAAAAATGGTAATCAAAAGTCTGCCCAAAAACAAAAGCCCAGGCCCAGATGGATTCACTAATGAATTCTTTCAAACTTTCCAAGAGGAACTACTACCAATCCTGGCAAGACTCTTTCATGAAATTGAACAAACGGAAACACTCCCAAACAGCTTTTATGAAGCCAACATCACCCTAATACCTAAACCAGACAGAGATGCTACGAAAAAAGAAAATTACAGACCAATATCGCTGATGAAAGCAGATGCAAAGATCCTCAACAAAATCCTGGTAAATAGGATTCAATACCTCATTAAGAAGATCATCCACTACAATCAAGTAGGTTTCATCCCAGGAATGCAAGGATGGTTTAACATCCGTAAGTCTATCAACATAATACACAACATCAACAACAAGAAAAATAAAAACCACATGATTATATCAATAGATGCAGAGAAAGCATTTGACAAGGTCCAACACCCATTCTTGATCAAAATGCTCAGCAAGATGGGAATGGAAGGAACCTTTCTCAATATAGTTAAGGCCATCTACCACAAGCCAGAGGCAAATATTGTCCTCAATGGAGAAAAACTGAAAGCCTTTCCTCAAAATTCTGGCACAAGACAAGGCTGTCCTCTATCACCACTCCTATTCAACATAGCACTGGAAGTACTTGCTATAGCGATTAGGCAAGAAAAAGATATCAAGGGAATCCAGATAGGAAAGGAAGAAGTCAAGCTCTCACTGTTTGCAGATGACATGATGCTCTACTTAGAAAACCCTAAAGACTCTATCAAAAAGCTTCTAGAAACAATAGACTCATATAGCAAGGTGGCATGCTACAAAATTAACACACAAAAATCAATGGCCTTTCTATACACCAATAGTAATAAGGAAGAAATGGACATTAAGAAAACAACCCCATTCACAATAGTGCCACACAAACTCAAATATCTTGGAATCAACTTGACTAAAAATGTGAAGGACCTATACAAAGAAAACTATAAAACTCTGCTCCAAGAAATAAGAGAGGACACGCAGAAATGAAAACACATACCCTGCTCATGGATTGGCAGGATTAACATCATCAAAATGGCAATACTCCCCAAGGCATTATACAGATTCAATGCTATTCCTCTAAAGATACCTATGACATTCTTCAAAGAAGTGGATCAGGCACTTTTGAAATTTGTTTGGAACAATAAACACCCTAGAATAGCTAAAGCAATCATTGGGAAAAAGAATATGGGAGGAATTACTTTCCCCAACTTTAAACTTTACTACAAAGCAATAGTTATCAAAACAGCATGGTATTGGAATAAGGACAGACCCTCAGATCAGTGGAATAGGCTTGAATACTCAGAAAATGTTCCCCAGACATACAATCACCCAATTTTTGATAAAGGAGCAGGAAATCCTAAATGGAGCAAGGAAAGCCTCTTCATCATGTGGTGTTGGCACAACTGGCTAGCCACTTGCAAAAAATTGAACTTAGACCCCCAGCTAACATCATGTACGAAGGTAAAATCCAAATGGATTAAAGACCTCGATATCAGACTCCAAACCATAAGATATATAGAACAACACATAGGCAAAACTTTCCAGGACATTGAGACTACAGGCATCTTCAAGGAGGAAACTGCACTCTCCAAGCAAGTGAAAGCAGAGATTAACAGATGGGAATATATTAAGTTGAGAAGCTTCTGCACCTCAAAGGAAATAGTGCCCATGATACAAGAGCCACCCACTGAGTGGGAGAATCTATTCACCCAATACCCATCAGACAAGGGGCTAATCTCCAAAATATACAAGGCACTGACAGAAATTTACAAGAAAAAAACATCTAATCCCATCAAAAAATGGGGAGAAGAAATGAACAGACACTTTGACAAAGAAGAAATACAAATGGCCAAAAGACACATGAAGAAATGCTCCACATCACTAATTATCAGGGAGATGCAAATCAAAACAACTATGAGATACCACCTCACACCACAGAGAATGGCACACATCACAAAGAATGAGAACAAACAGTGCTGGCGGGGATGTGGAGAGAAAGGAACCCTTATCCACTGCTGGTGGGAATGCCGTCTAGTTCAACCTTTATGGAAAGCGATATGGAAATTCCTCCAAAAACTGGAAATCGAGCTCCCATACGATCCATCTATACCACTCCTAGGAATATACCCTAGGAACACAAAAATACAATACAAAAACCCTTTCCTTACACCTATATTCATTGCAGCACTATTTACCATAGCAAGACTCTGGAAACAACCAAGATGCCCTTCAACAGACGAGTGGCTAAAGAAACTGTGGTACATATACACAATGGCATATTATGCAGCTGTCAGGAGAGATGACGTCATGAAATTTTCCTATACATGGATGTACACAGAATCTATTATGCTGAGTGAAATAAGTCAGAGAGAGAGAAAAAATGCAGAATGGTCTCACTCATCTATGGGTTTTAAGAAAAATGAAAGACATTCTTGCAATAATAAATTTCAGACACAAAAGAGAAAAGAGCTGGAATTTCCAGCTCACCTCAGGAAGCTCACCACAAAGAGTGATGAGTTTAGTTAGAGAAATAACTACATTTTGAACTGTCCTAATATTGAGAATGTATGAGGGAAATGTAGAGCCTGTTTAGAGTACAGGCGGGGGTTGGGTGGGGAGGAGGGAGATTTGGGACTTGGGTGATGGTAATGTTGCACTGGTGATGGGTGGTGTTCCTTTTATGACTGAAACCCAAACACAATCATGTTTGTAATCAAGGTGTTTAAATAAAAAAAATTGCATAGTATAAACTAATGATATATCAGGTAAACAAAAAATGTAGAAATTTAAGAAAAAAAATAAAAATATGTAAATACTCAAGTAATAAAAAAAGTGAAAAAAGTAAAATATTTAAAATATCAATACTGGAAGCCTAACATCATAACTCAGTGAGGGAAGGGGTTAGAGGAATAGTAAAGCAGATAGAGCATTTATCTTGCATGTTAATGACCTAGATTCAATTTCTAGAATCCAACATAGCCCCTCAAAATCCTCTATAAGTGATCCCTGAGCTGAGAACCAGAAATAAGCCCTGAGAACTGTTGGCTTTGGCCCAAGAAACCCTTTGGATTTATCATTTAATTAGACAGGCCCATGCTTTCATTCACTGTTGATTGTATTATAATGTCTGGTATAGGTTCTATGGAGTTTTTTAATAAAAAAATAATATAAAGAATATAATTCATTTAATTCATTAGTTTTACTTATCATCTACCTCCAAAGCACAAAAACACTTAAACCAAAAAAGATACATGCATGCCTATGCTCATCACATAGGAAATTGCCAGAATATGAAAACACAAATATCCAATGACAGACAATTGGACAAAAAAAAATCTGGCATATATATGCAGTGGAATACTATGACACTAAGAAAACAGTTTGCTGAAACTTGGATAGAACTGGACAGCATTAAGATGAGATAAATAAGTCAAAAGAAGAAAGACAAGCACTGGTTGATATCACTAAACTGTGATATATATGGAAACAAAAAGTTTAAACAATGTTGATTGATAACATAATCTGGGTATTATGGTATAATCTGAGTATAAGTGAGGCATAGATAAAATGGAGGTGATACAGAAGCATGAGGGTTGAGGGGTCTTGAACTCTTTGGTAGTGGTGTGAAGTAAATATACACCAAGATTATAAATGTAAACAATATTGTAAACATGTTATCTTAATTATGGTAAACATTTTAATAAAAAGTGACAAGAAAGAAGCGAATAATTTCTGGGTGCATAACTAACACACTGAATAAAGTAATAGGATACAGTTTTTAATTACTCTAGTGAAATGGGATGGAGTTAGCTTAACAAATGATTTCAATAAGTTAAGAAGGTACCAACCACAAAAATCCCAATTATAGAGTGTAGACGATTTTAATATATAATAGGATTTAGACATATATACATAATTTGTCTTGAGAGGCTATGATGTACCTCACCCCCCTAAACTTTCCTTTCAAAATTTAGGTTTATATCCTTGTCTTCCTTGATAAACAATAGAGAAAGGGAAATACAAAGACCAAATTTCATTCTCCTTCACTTTCCTTGTAGTTTGTAAACTAGCTCTAGTCTGTCTGCTAGGTACATACTGCATAACACAAAGTAATAATAGCACAAGGTATCCAGTAATGATACATTTTTTTTATAAAAATGTATAAGAAGTTGGGGGCAAAATTGTGGCACAAAGTGGTAAGGTGTCTGCCTAACCAGCATTAGCCTATGACAAACAGCGGTTTGCTCCTCTGGCATCTCATATGGTCCCCCAAGCCAGGAGTGATTTCTGGGTGTATAACCAGGAGTAACCCCTGAGCATCACTGGGTGTGGCCAAAAAAAACTTAGAAGAAGTAAGAAAATTCATGCCAGATCTTAATTACAATAAATTACTAGTAAATGCTGCTTTAAATAAATTCTTAATAGAATAAAAGGTTTGATAAATCATGTGGGAATGAGAAAGTATTTGTACTTAGATAACATTCACAGAAAATATTTATATAAATGGGTTCCTGTAAACATTTTTAGCAATTAATAAAAAGTTAATTGGGCAAGATGTACTATCTATAGTCAGAAAAATCTTCTTAAAATGCAGAGAATTGGAAATAAATTAATATAAAATAAAATAGTTTTCAAATGAGATTGTTCTTATTGGTTGCCTATTCCATTTTAATTACATAAAATAATTCTATTTTGGTCTTCTTTAACTTAGCTATGGACCTTTGACAAAGAAGAATCTCGAAAGCTAAAAAAAGTAGTAGAAGGTACATTTCAAAGAGAAACAGAGGAATCCTGGCAGCAGATGGGCAGCTTAGAGAAAGAACAGCAGAGCTGTGGCAGTTACTGCACCTGTCAAAATTTGGCTGGGAAGTATGTTCCCAGTTGATCTGATTTTAGAGTAACAGGATGGATCCATGAAATACTTATCCTGACACTTTAAAATTGTAGATTTTACGGCTTGCTGCTGCTCCTGCTGGGCTGCCTGTTCCATTAAACTATGCTGAATCCACATATTTGGAAGTAGTATCTTTTGCCAAAGGAAGATTTGCTTCTAAGAAAGGCTCGTGTAGACCAAAGAGACCCTAGATTGACTGTAAACATAAGGCATGGTAAGGTTTTGAATATATTAAGGAAAGACTAGAAGGGAAGGTAGGATAATTCCAGTAATCAGTGAAATTGATGATAATATAAAAAATTGCTTGGCTTTGAATCTTACAAGGTAAAGCATAGCTTCAATGGTATTGAAGAAGTCTGTAGTGTCTGCATCTGTCATTAATTTACTGTGCTGGAATCTATAATGAATAGAGATGAAAACTGTAGACACTGTGACTCCCAGCCCAATAATTTTGAATGCATGAATAAAAAGAGAGCCTGGGAGAGGCCAGATATAAACTAAAAGTCAGGCTGCCTCCCTTACTAGCATATAGCTTCATCCCTACATCCTCTTTCACATACCATAATCCGACTCAAACTGCTTAACAATGATGATTTGGTAGGTGGTGGGAAAAAAATGTAATTTGTGAAATGCTCCTAACAAGTTTCTCTATAGTTACTGGCCTTGTCAACACTATTTCCAGCAACTTGGTTAAATTAGTGCCTTGATGAAAACTCAATAAATTCTGATAAAACTAAAAATAGTTGCAGGACTTACTTTTTTAAAAAAAAAATCTTACATTAATCTATGAATAAATTCTGATTGAAGACCAAACCCAAAAACTAATAAAGTTGGGTTTTACCTTATAAGCATTTGACAACTCAATATATTTTCAGTTGAGTTATTAAGGCTTTGAAATTGATGAGGACAGACAAGAGAGGAAATACCCTTTGTATAATACAGAATTACTTTTCTGCATTAAAATGGGGTTACAAGAGCTGGCCTCCAGAATCAAAGAGGGAAGTGGAAGCCAGATATCTGCCCACCCTCCTCCCCCTAGAGTAGGGAGATTGGGGGAAGCCTGAGGATCCCTATAGAGTTCACCTGGCACCCATTTCTGGCCACCTGGGCCGGCACCCAGGGAGGGCCTGGAGTCCAAGGGAGAAAGAGGGGGACAGCTGAGGGCCTGCCAAGCCTCCCAGCACCCCACAAGCTAGGGAGAAGGCCTACAGCGTGGGTCCTCCCCAAACCTCATACCTGGCAAGAACTGGCCTCCAGAATCAAAGAGGGAACTGGAAGCCATATATCTGGCCTTCTCCCTAGCTTGGGGGGTGCTGCGAGGCTTGGCAGGCCCCCAGCCATCCCTCTCTTTCATCCCGGTCTCCAAGCCTTTCCTGGGTGCCAGCCTAGGTGTACTTTATAAAGGTCCTCAGGCTTTCTCCCTCCTTCTCTCTACACTAGGAGGGAGGTGCATGGGGAGGAAGGTGGGCTGATGCAGCATTGGTTTATGTTGGGACAGTCACTGGCAAATTTTTCTCATTGGTCTCCATTTTGTATTTATTATTATGCATTTATATATGCATAATATCCATCTTGTATTGTGACCTTGATACTGCCCTACAAAGCTCATTTCTAGTACTTTACTGCCTCAGTCCCAACCATCATTTGGCCCCATTTACCCATTTTGCCTTCAATACCATACAGGTCAATCACAGACCAAAATCTTTCACTGAATTTAACACCCCACTCAACTGTTTCAAAATTTCCCCTCTATATATTTGTTTTCTCTATCCTTCTCTTTGTTATTTGTTAAATAAGGACATCTGTAGAAATGTTTCTCCATTTAAAGTTTATGTTAGAACCAAGTCAAGGGGATTATTGGATTTGTTCTAGCATCCCCATAGGCACCAACCACACCATGTGGCATTGTTCTTCCTTTACATAGGCACATTAAAATGAGAAATTATATACAAACACGTTCTTATCTAATAGAGATGGGAACACACACATTTTGTAATGCAGTGGGATATTACACCCTGAACATTGTCATAAAGACCTGGTTCAGGCCTCAGAAGAACGGGCATTGTCCATTTACCCCTGAACCAGTGATGCCATCTACAAAACAACCACGGTTGTGTGCTACATCACCTGAAAGCAATCCTCCACCAGGGAAGACCCTACTACTGCTCTGGCATAGACCTATTCAACAGAGACTTCCTTTTAACACCCAGAGGACTTAACAACAACAAAGACCTGCTTTTAGGACTGAGCTCTCTGCATCACCCCCTAATCATGAGTGAAATTGGGAGGTGCTCCACATCATACGACTTTGTTGTGGGATATGGACATATTCCAGGATCCTTGGCTGCAGAAACCTGACACCAACAACAGTGACTGTGTGAAGAATAAAAGTGTATTGGCACTACAGACAATAATTTGGATTGGACAGCCTGGTATGCCTGGAGCCAAAAGTGGTTCTTGGACCGGAAAGCTTCAGGAGTAAGGTCTCCTTATTTAGGCCAACGCTTTTCCTTCTCATGTCCCCTATATTTTGCTGGGCCTATGCAAACAATCGTCACACTAACACCTTCTTTGCTGTGCTCCTTTGACTCATCCTTGATGATGTATTATGATCAACTGTGTCAACAATGCTATAGCCTTTAATATTAAAGGAGTTACATAGATTTTGTAGCTTTAGATTGCTTTGTGTACTGCTAAGAAATGTTGTAGTGTACTACACTCTGGGAACTTGAGGGACAAAGTAAATGTACATGTGTTTTGTTTTATTTTTCTTAATGTTTTATTTGGCTGAAAATTCAAAATCAAGGTGTCAGCAAGGGGATTTCTTCTGAGAATTCTGTTTATGGGTGATTGCCTTCCCATTGTAACTTCACCTTGTCCTTTCTTTGCATCTTTGTCTTCAAATTAAAAAAAAGGAGAAAAATGGAGTTACAGCAGCAATGCAAAAGTCTACAATGTAAGTGCAAATGTAAGAGTGAGCTTGAAATAATCCTATAAACCTCCAACCCTTTAAAGGAAGACCACAGAGAAAACACCATTGGTTCTGAGTAACAGAATTCTAAATAACTTTTTTTTTCTCTTTCATCCTCTGCATGCACTTTTCTTTTTTTTTTTTTTAATTTATTTAAACACCTTAATTACATACATGATTGTGTTTGGGTTTCAGTCATGTAAAGAACACCACCCATCACCAGTGCAACATTCCCATCACCAATGTCCCAAGTATCCCTTCGCCCCACCCGACCCCCGCCTGTACTCTAGACAGGCTCTCCATTTTCCTCATACATTCTCATTATTAGGACAGTTCAAAATGTAGTTATTTCCCTAACTAAACTCATCACTCTTTGTGGTGAGCTTCCTGAGGTGAGTTGGAACTTCCAGCTCTTTTCTCTTTTGTGTCTGAAAATTATTATTATAACGGTGTCTTTTATTTTTCTTAAAACCCATAGATGAGTGAGACCATTCTGCGTTTTTCTCTCTCTCTCTGACTTATTTCACTCAGCATAATAGATTCCGTGTACATCCATGTATAGGAAAATTTCATGACTTCATCTCTCCTGACAGCTGCATAATATGCCATTGTGTATATGTACCACAGTTTCTTTAGCCATTCGTCTGTTGAAGGGCATCTTGGTTGTTTCCAGAGTCTTGCTATGGTAAATAGTGCTGCAATGAATATAGGTGTAAGGAAGGGGTTTTTGTATTGTATTTTTGTGTTCCTAGGGTATATTCCTAGGAGTGGTATAGCTGGATCGTATGGGAGCTCGATTTCCAGTTTTTGGAGGAATTTCCATATCGCTTTCCATAAAGGTTGAACTAGACGGCATTCCCACCAGCAGTGGATAAGAGTTCCTTTCTCTCCACATCCCCGCCAACACTGTTTATTCTCATTCTTTTTTCCTCCATCTCTCTCCTCTATCTCTCTCTGCATCTGTATTGTTTTCCTTTTAGGCACTGTGGTTTAAAATATTGTTACTGAAGTGGTATCAAACATATCATTTTTACCTCCTTTCAAAACCCACTTCTTGTTCAGAGTGATCATATCCTAGTATCATTGTCATAGCAGTGTGATACCGACCCTGCTTCAACTGGACTCCCCACCCCCTCTCTATGCCAAAGTTCCTACCATGGACCAGTTCTCCTGACCTTATTCTGGTAGTTTTTGAATATTATGGTCAATTATTATCAAAAACATTTTATATAATATATAATAAATGAGTAAATTCTATGTCTATCCCTCTCCCTTTGACTCACTTCACTCAGCATAATAATCTCTATATTCTTTCATATATAAGCAAATTTCATAGGTTTCTTCCCTAAAAGCTGCATAATATTTTATTGTGTAGATGTAACCAATTTCTTGAGTCACTCATCTGTTCTTGGGCACTTGGGTGTTTCCAGATTCTGGCTATTGTGAATAGTGCTGCAATAAATATAGGAAAAAAGATGCCCATTTTGCATATTATTTTTTCTCAACATGATAGTGAAAATGGTAACAATTATTCAACTCTGTGTTCCTTCACACATGCTCTTCAATATCTTCCACTTTCTCTTTCCTAGTAGGCTGACCTTTGAAGATAATAATTATTGGGCATTTTTACTCTCTAGTGGGTATATTAATTGGTCAAGGAAAAAAAGAAGCAAGTGTATTTGTTAGATTTTCCTAATCAGGATCTAATAATTATGATCTACCCATCATTGTTAGTTTTTTTTTTTAGCTTGCTAAATTCTTTTTTTTTTGTTTTTTTTTTTTTTGTTTTTTTTTAAATATAATTTTTATTTTGATCATAGTGTCTTACATATTGTTGACAATAACATTTTAGGTACATATTTACATAGAATCAGGGGGGATTCCCATCACCAAATTGTCCTCCCTACACCTCCGTTTTTGTCCTACCTCCCATTTCCTCTTCCCTCACCCCCAGGGCGGCTAGAATATGTGGTCCCCTCTGTATCCAACCCACTACCTAGTAGTCTTGCACCTGTTTGGTCTTGATGCCTCCTTTATCTCCCCCTCTAACTGTAGGCAGGACTAGCTAGTTCAAGTTGCATGATTTTGCCGGAAAAAGAGAAGATATATAAACTGGGGTAAGAGTCTAATACTCCAAAAGTGGGTGGAATCCTTCTAGAGGCTCTCATCATCGATTTGGGAGATGAAGGAGAAAAAGAAGGTGAAACACTCCACCAGTACCAAAAAAAAAAAAAGTGTCAATTATCCAGTGAGGACTCCAGCTAGTTTTTTTATCCACACCACAGCTTTATAATTTCTCTAGATTATCCACAGTATGTTTGTTAACGATCAGAACTCAGAAATAATTAGTAAATCTATAAATTACTAAAATGTGGTACCTGGAACAAAATGATCTTCATCTAAGTCTTAATCACTAAATTATTATAGTTTAATATGTCAATACAGGTAAAAGAAAAATATAATATCTTTACTACATGAAGGACAAAAAGACTTTTCAATAGACAATGTTCAACACTTGCCTCATTTATTCAATCCTCATAGAACTTCACAACACTCCATGTCTTTGGTCTGTCTCTATGATATCATATTGATTTACTAAGACCTACCTTTATTGTTCTTTCTATTCTGTAGGCTCTTTTCTCTCTATTCATTCCAAGACAAGCACCTTACCAACTGTACTATCTCCTACCTGTCACCAAATTTATTTCAATCCAGTGAAAATCATAATCACCCCTACCTCTGGCTGTACATTATGTACATTATATTTTTTCTGCAATAAAGATCTTTCCTCTTCAGGACTAATTTAAACCTTAGAATATGTGCCTTTTATCTTTTTATTCAACTTTTAATAATGTATGCCCTATTTCCTGTCTCTTAGCTTCTTGTGTTAGTCATGTCAATCTTGCTTTAGCCATAGTTTCATGAATCTACCAATATTATTGTGACATTATTTTATCTGGAAAATATGTATTATTACCCTAAATTAATATGTATCTCTTATTATCTATAACTACACTATTTTATATTTTAAAAAATTTAAAACTTTAACTTTCTGGCAGAATAAAAGCATTAAATCACTTTCCAAACTCCATGTGCATAAAATTATTTTTATTTCTATTTTTATGTGACTCAATATTTAAATAAGCTTAATATGTAATTATAAATGTAATACAATTAATATCATAATATGATCAATTACACACATATTAAAGTTAATATAATTAATTACTAAATTTTTATTTAATTACTTAAATTTTCTTGAATCTCTTAAAGTTTATATTTAATAGTTTAATAAAGATATTTATATTATTAAATATTTTAATTCTACTGATAAAGTTTTTTTTTAATTTATGATAAAAAGCATATCAGAATTTTACCCTGTAAGATTCCCATATCCTAGATGATACTAATAATGATAGGTCAGAAAAGTGGTTTTCTGAGTGCCATGTGCTGGGGAAGGCAACAAGAATTGAATATATAAACTCTCTACTCCTTATTCTCCATCAAGAAAACTATTAACCAGTTTCCCTAGTTCCTAAACAAGGAATTGACCTCTACTTTGCACCAATCATACAATTTGGTAGTCAAAAGACCACAATCTTTTGATATGCTCATTATAATAAATTTAGAATTTGATGTTTAAGAAACTACCCTAAGCATTAATGTGACAATTTTTGTTTTCCACCAAAGAGAAGAAAAAGGTGGAAACTTGATCCAAGTAACTGGGATGGGCTTTAAAAATGGCATTATCTAATTATCCCTGCATCAATATTTGCCCCTTTATTAGAGAAGGGAATAAAACCCAATATTTTATGGCATTTTGTTTACCATTAAATATTTAAAACCTAACACAATGTTTGACCATAGCAAATGCACAAGAAGTTAAAAAAAAAGATGAAATAAAAAAAAAAGAACAATAGAAGGAGGAAAAGCATTCAGTTCTTCAGCTTCCCACTCCTAGAGACTGGGAGTATACTTTTGGTTTTCAAGTAGAAAGCTTGTCTCGAATATAGGCGAGGGACTGGGGGGAGGAGGGAGATGGGGAGCATTGGTGATGTGGCACTGGTGAAGAGGGGGGACTTTCTATTTATGACTGAAACCAACTACAATCATGTTAGTAATCACGGTGTTTAAATAAAGATATTATTTAAAAAAAATCTCTAGTGGTGTTTAGAGAAAACCTGCACTTACATAAATTCCTTTGCATTTAAGCACCAAGAACCTATTCCAACCCGGACAATTGCACACTGGTAATTTAACATGAGACTCTGGTTATTTAACATGAAACTGGTTAAGAGTTTTCTTGACGGAGTATAAGGAATAGAGAGTATTTGCAGTATTAACAATAATCTGGCATTTAGAATTATAACCAGAATTATAATTTTTGGTCTTTTAAGTTCATCTTAGAGTTGTGGTTTACTACCACAAAAAAAAAATATATATATATATATATATATATATATATATATATATATATATATATATATATATATATATATGAATATAGATATACATATGGATAGAGATAGAGATAAATATATATGAATATATTAGTTATGGATAAAGATATGAATATTGATATAGAGATAGAGATGGATATAGATATAGATATATGCATATAAATATAGATAGATATAGGCATAATGCCTGTACTGCTAAGTTACTCCTCTCTTTTTTTTTGTTAATTGTGTGTGTGTGTGTGTGTGTGTGTGCACGCCTAATACAATGGTACTAGGGTACCATATATACCAGCAGGCATGTTGCTCTGGAATCCACTTGGGATTCTTGCCTATAAAATTTAGAGCTACCTCCTCAGTCCATGCTTTTCTCTTATTATAAAGTTTGCTAGTCAATGATCAGTGTTTAAATTTAATAATTGATCCTCTGCTTAACTAATACATAAACAGCATACAAATACTTCATATCTGAACATGAAACAGTCCTACTTTTAAAAAGTATGCCCTACCTCTTTCCATTAGTGTCTGTCTCTTCCTTCCCTACTAGACCATGTTCTATAATATCTCCAATCACAGTCCTAAATTCATTTGGTTGTTTCTTGTTATATTAAAAATCTTCTCTAACAACATGTAAGTGTCATCTAGTGAGTGGGGACATCTGTCTATTTACCAGTAAGTACTTAAAACATGGCACAGCATCTAACTACAATAAATGTAGAAAGAGAAAGAAATATAAAAATAGAAAGAATAAAAAGATGAGAGAACAAAAATGCTTTAAAATATTGGCAAGAAGAGTGAGTTTTAAACATGAATGACTGACAATATTTTATTCATAAATGAACATAACAGAAATATAAAAAGAGCATGCATACAGGATAACTAGGATTTATTCTTCTTGCTAGAATTGGCTATTTAATAAGCATGTCTCAGCAGCTTTCAGACATAGATGGATTTAAAATCTTAAGTTCTCTCACTGGAGATAAGAATAGTACAGACGTCAATACATTAAAAGAAAGTTAGGATATTAAAAACTATTCAGGAGGTCCTAAAAGTTTTTTAACTGAAAGAGAAAAAACAGAAGCTAGAGATAATAGTCAAGAGTCAACACATTTGCCTTGCATGTAGCTGGCCTCCATTCAATTCCCAATGGTCCCTCCTGGTACTGCCAGGAACGATCTTTGAGCCCAGAGACAAGAATAAGCTCTGAGTGCCACCAAGAAACGTGAATGGGGTCCAGAGAGATACTGTGGAGGTTAGGTGCTTGACTTGCAGGCTGCAGACCCAGGGTCAATCCTGAACATAGAGCTAGTAATAGCCCAAGTGCCACTGTGGAAGGTCCCAATCCTCCTCTCCACAAAACCTGAATAGTAATAATTAGAACTGCTAAGAATGTTTTCCCCAGTATCTTCGTAACAATACCTTATCCTCTTCTGGCTTCCCTCTTTGGTATTTGGGTGTGTGTGGGGGTCACACCCAGCAGCGCTCAGGGTTTACTCCTCCTAGATCAGCACTCAGAAATCTCTCCAGGCATGCTCTGGGGACCATATGGGATGCCGGGATTGGAACCACCATCTGTCCTGGGTTGGCTGCGTGCAAGGCAAACGCCCTACTGTTATCTCTCGAGTGCTACCTCTTTGGTATTTCCAGTGAGCTTTTGGGTTTGGGGAGTGGAACTATTTCTCCATCCATGCTTTATTCCTTGAGACAAAATACAAAATATAAATATATTTAGATAAATATATAAACAGAATATAAAAATATTGCACTTGTTCTGAGTTTCAACTGGAAGTCACCAATGCTAGTTCTTCTACAAAGTAAAACACTTACATGAGTCTCTGGTTTACTGAAAGACAGACAAAGTATGGGTAACTAAAGAAAATTAAATATGCATTGTAATATGTTTTAATAATTTTTATTGCCAAAAATATTTTTAATAAAATCTCAAAACTCAGACATCATAGTAGACTTTCTGAAAGGTCTAGATGAATAGATGTCCTTTGTCTTTATTCTGCTAATAAAATATACCATCAACGAACTTCCTACTAAATTGGAGTTTTATGACAATTTTATTTTATGAATTACACTAGGGTTGTGGTAATGTTGTTTTCATCATTAAAAGCCTGCATTCTGACATATATATTCATAACACATTTATGTGTTTGATAAATATTTTTGATCCATGGCACTAAGGTGATTTTATATAAAATTACATATGTGCTCACCTTAAAATAATTACTACAGGGCCCGGAGAGATAGCACAGCGGCGTTTGCCTTGCAAGCAGCTGATCCAGGACCAAAGGTGGTTGGTTCGAATCCCGGTGTCCCATATGGTCCCCCGTGCCTGCCAGGAGCTATTTCTGAGCAGACAGCCAGGAGTAACCCCTGAGCACCGCCGGGTGTGACCCAAAAACCAAAAAAAAAAAAAAAATTACTACATAAAGTACTTTTCTAACACAATGAGTCAATATTTAATCTGCTATTACAATAATAGTACAAATCAACAATCTGACATAGAAACAAAATATATTCCTCATGCAGACTTTATTTTCACTAAAAATAAAACTTTAACTGATTCTATTGATATGTGAATACTTTTTTCCAGGTGAGTACTTAAAACATAAAAGCAGTAAATATGACTGTTTACATTTACCTTTGAATATAAATGTCATCTATACGTGCTGAGATTTCTTATACTACCCTTTCTTTCTTGGCAAGATTAACTCATTTCCTCAAAATATCTTTGAACATTCAACTTTAAAATGTAATATAATGTAATATAATGTCATAAAGCAATCCCATGCTGTAAGACAAAATAATATCAAAAAAGATCTTTTAATAGCCCTCATTCCTGACAGCATCAGTGCATATTTAATATATATAATATGTATATGTATACATATCTGTTAATCATGTATAATATAGCATATCATATTTGTATACATGTATTCAACTGTATATATCACTATGTAATATACATGTATATAGTATAGCATGTATATAGCTAAACTATATTGCATATTATACAATATACTAAAGTAGAATTGGAGACAATTATGGTGCTTACACTTTGAATTGACAAAATTTGGTGTTGAGCACACTTGGGCCATAGTGCTTCGTAGGGGTTGCACAGATGAGACTGCACCAATTTTGTTTTCATATGTAGGATCCTAAATAGCAGAGCCATTGACATGCTACTGGACCTGTAGTGTGGTGGTAGGAATTAAATGGCAGCCTCATATCCGCAAGGCAGGCACTCTACTACAAAAACCTCCTGTTTTTTTTTCAAAGTAAAGTATATTATGAGAACAGAATGGTGAAAAATGGGGTTTTCTTTGTCAATTCAAAGGTTTAAGATTTTATGCAAATTAAAGCAGTGAAGCAACTCATCCTTTATTGAAGTGTCAAATGCAGACTAAAGAAGAGGTATTCTAAATATCTGGGTCAAGGATAAAGCATATTAGGAAATATTCATCATTTCATTTATCCTACTCTACTGATGGCCCTGAATGATATAAAATTGATTATGCATGAATTTCCATTATAAGTCAAAAATTTTTGTTTAGTATTTCAGAAACAATGCCTTTGGAGGGATGTTCCATCTATTTCTTTCTTGTAGGGTTAAGGTGTTTTGTATACTTTACAACCACTTTCTTTACACATACTTTTAAGAACTCACCAAAATCTCTCTCTTCTCTGTTTCTCTTTCTTCATCTCTCTGTCTCTTGATCTCTGTCTCTCTCATTCCCTTATATTTCCCTTTATGGTCTGATTGCAAGATTGAACCTCAAATCTGATACTGCACATTCATGAACTTCACAATAAATGTACTCCAGTACCTTATTACACTGTGAGTTTATTTCAAGACCAGAAAGAAATTACTTTATAAGCAAAATAAGGGAACAACATAACAATTTCAATTCATTTTTTCATCCTCTAAAACACTGTCCTAGGTAACATGATATATAAGAATGTTATTCCTGACTTCTAGCAGAATACAGTAATATTTTAGTAATATTTTTATTGAGACCCATTTGAATTACAAGTCTTTCACAGTTATATTTAAGGTACATAGTGACAGTGAATTAAAGCAATTCCCCACCACTGGTGTTGACTTCCCTTCACTCCTGTTCCCAGCATGCATCCCATACTTTCCTGCTTTTCCCCTTAGACTGCTAGTATAAACAGTCTGTGGTTCTGTTGGGGAAAAAAAGCTGAGAGGAATTCATCTAGGAGCTATCAATAACAATTTAAAAGAAAAAAAGAGAGAGAAAATGCAGTAATACTTAATATGGATTTCAATACTTCATAAAAGTTAAAGTGTAATACTCAAGGGCAATATTATGTATGGAAATTAATAGCAAACATATTGAAGACAAAGTAGTATCAAAATGCTAAGCTGCTTATTTTAAGGGAATTTCTCTTTTAAATAATTTATTTAAGCACTGGGCTTACAAAAATATTTGTAGGTGGGTTTCAGTCATCAAATATACAACACCTTTCACCAGTGCAACTGTACACTTTTGTTTTTGTTTTTCATTTAGGGGCCTCACCCAGCAGCACTCAGAAATTACTCCTGGCTTTGCACCCAGGAATCACTTTTGGCAAACTGGGGGAACTATGGAATGTCAGGAATCGAATCTGGCTCAGGAACATGCAAGGCAAATGACCCACCTGCAGTATAGCTCCAATCCCAAACTTTAGTAACCTTATATCTTTATCTATAAAATAGAATAAAAAATAAATTGCATAGTATATACAAAATATTTTACATAGCTTGTAGAATGTAAGAAATAGTTAAAATAGTGCAATTTGTATGATGCCAAGAACCAATAACTAGTCAGTATAAGCACAAAAATAATATTAATTTAAATACTTTATTTTCTTTTCTTTTTAATAAAAACATATTTCAGAAAGATCCACAAACTAAGATTTTCTTTGCTTGAATCTTTTTAAATACTTAATCCTTAGAATGTATAAAAATATGTAAATGTATATGTAAATCTCATATTTTTCTTCTAGTTTATAATATAGATTGATTCTACCAAACATTATCTTTTTGGGTTGACTCTTCAGCTTCTAAGAAATATAGAATACTTATTAATACACAATGAATTTTGCATTATTCATGTATTGATAAAAGGAGGATCAAGAGGTCATGGATAAGAATTTGCTTTTAAAGGACATATATTTCATATAAATTATTTGTGAGTCAATTATTATTGTGTCTAGATAGATGTATATAATTTTTCTTCATATATGATGCCTTATCCCAGATCTGACAACTGTTTGCTGATAACCACTGGACCAGACTATCCTGAGAAATCCTATTAAAACAAATGAATACTTGACAGCTTTTAGAAGCTTTTAAAATTTTAAATCTACTATATTTTCTACAGTGCATTGTGCAAATAGTCACAATTTTTAAAACATTTAGAACTGTTAGCTTTATTTCATCTGTATTTTTAATATTGCTATTTATTTTATTATAATAGATCCAATTTGACCAGCCTTCTGATGCATGGCAATCAAATCGGAGTAAAATGAAAGTAAACATGCTACATAAAGGATCTCATATGTCTTTTTGTATGTCCTCTTGATCTCTGCTTTTAGAGCTAGGAGGGTAAACACTAAAATGACTGCATAAATTAAAATTCTGCCAAATCAATTTTATTGTAGTACTAATAGGTTGGCCAGAGTACATTGCAGATTATGGTGACACAAATGCTTAGTCTGTGAGCAAAACAATAAAATTTAAAAGCATAACATTCCTTTAGGGGGGAGGAGTCTATTTTTTGAATGAGCTTAATTTTAAAAATACCAACTGATTACCCCAAGAACACTGAAAATTAGACATCGCCAGAAGGAACATGTAAAAGGCTTTCTGATCATTTGGATTAGAGACAACTGTTCCCAGAAAGCCTATCAGAGATAAATGAAATAAATGGAGGAAGAAATATAAGAAGATGCAAACTCCGTCATTGTTCCAATAACTGCTGAATGTCATATTGGAATTCACACAAAACCAAATGGCTGGCAGGATCATCTGTATGCAAATGCAGTCAGTGACCACACACACACACACACACACACACACACACACACACACACACACACATCATTGAAATTGAGATAACTAAAATCTATTGTAGTAGAAAGTGATTTCTTTGAGAGAATATGTTGCCTTTTCCAAAATATCTAAAAATTTCTATATAAAAATTACAGCCTAAGAAATACAGCCTTTATGCTTTTCAGACATGTGCTATTTCATCTACTCTAGCATTTCTACACTTCTATCTACCTCTCTGTCTCTACCTTTCTTCCTCTCTACCTCTCCCCATCTTCCTTACCACTGACAGGGAGGGTAGATGGCCCAAGTTTAGCCAATCTGATAATCCTGCCTGCCACTTTGAATTGTGAGAAAGTGGCAGAAAAAAAGACAAAGACAATTTGAAATTCATACAAGATGTAGCTCTCAATGCCAATAGTATCATTCAATGCTCAGAATGGCGGCCAATGGAGCTGTGGTTGCAGTAAGGCTGGGAGGGATGTTGTATACAGACTACTCCTACATCATAACCTTGGCTGTGGTTTCTGCTGCTTGAACCTACCCATTTTTCTGCCAGTTTAAAGGATCTCTAGGCTACACTGCAAACAAGTGAGCTGCCTGGTATATTGCCAGTAAATCTTTCTTTTATTAAAGTTAATGAGAGTCAGTTTCAGATGTGATGCATGCAACAATGAAAAATGACTGATACATGAAGGGTTTATTCATTGTTAAGTGTTATAAGTTTTGTTACAATATGTTTTGTTCTACAAATGAAAGATAAATATTTGATGCAAATATATGCAACTGTTGTTGTGTCTCCTTGCTTAATAAAAATCTGATCATTCTAAAGACTAAATTTAGAGATATATTGGCATAGTTACAATAGTTATTAATATAATATATTAAAGATTAAATTTTAGTTTCTGTTATTTATCAATGAATAAATACAGCAAATGATCGGCTACTAAAATATAAATTTACTTCTTGCTCTCTAATGATCTTTCTTGACAAAGTCTACTGAGAGAGAAATTAATAAATATATAACTAAAATCAACCTTCAGTTCAGAAACATGTTATTAGGATCAGAGGGGATAGTATGATGAACTGAATAACATGCTATGCATCTGGAAGGCCTGGGTGAGTCCTGAGCTCCACAAGGTTCCCTGAACACCACCAGGAATGGCCAAACCAGACTCTTTTAAAAGAAAAAAGGGGAAAAAGTGTAACTAGCATAAGCTATTGAAAGATAGTTTGTCTACTATTATTATAGATCTAGATTTTAGTTCTAATTTCCCACTTTCTGCAATGAGATATTAGACATTTTATACATCACCATCCTTCTGTACATAAAGCTTACAATCAGTTCATAGTATTAGTTCCTAGTACTAATGTGAAAATTAACTAAAATATTGTATATAAATCTGAAAGCACAGTACAAACAAGTGTTAAGAGTTGATAGATGCTCAAATTCAATTCATTCATGAGTTTCATTCATTGATACATTTGTCCCCTCTACTGTCTTTGCTGTAGATATGCAAAGGGGACAACACAATAAGTATCCATATTCCCAAATATATATATTTGTTATAGTTTATATTAGAAAGGTTAATAAAGATCAAATTATTTCTATCTTTCTTAGTCTTTTAGAAACTTTACCGAAGACCCAAATCTTCCCCCCATATTTTAGTGCCTAAAGTGCTCCTGGTACTATTTTCTAGCCAATTTTTATTTTCAGGGACATTTTTTGATGGAAAATTAAATCTCCATAACAAGAAGTAAAAACAAACACAAAATTTAAACTTTGTTCAATATTAGCAAATTAACACACTCTTGGCATAAATGAAACAATTTGGAAGATACAAATGAATTGTTACTGACCCTATGTAGATTAGCTCTTTATCTCTTTCTTCCTCACCACTGCCACTACCTGCCCTTCAGTCCTTTCCTCACCTTTGTTTTATTATTGACTGATGGTAAAACTTTGAAATAGGTTCTATAGGTGACAGCTCCCTGTGACTGTTAAAAGACTGATTGGCATTCTTCACTCCCACAGCCTAGCTATACATAGAGGTTTCACCCTACACTACTGCTTTTACCTCTGACTGGTCTCCCTACCTTCTATTTTGGAGCTTGGTATTCTAGTTAAAAAGTTTCATGACTTTCTAAAACAGAACAAAGCAAATTTCCACACAGCCCTTAAAGAAATCTCAATAATAAACCTCAACATTTGGAACCAAATCTAAACCTTAAAAATATGGTTAATAAGATCTCTAATTCCAGAGGTCTGACTGAGACAACTGCAACCGGGCAGATCTTCTGGAAACATAATAAAAGACTTTATCCTAGGCGTCGTCCTAGGATCAGGGCAAAAACCAAGACCACCAACTACAGAAAATAGATTAAAACAACAGTAATGGAACAGACCTCCTAACCATAAAGAAATCTCCATCCAAGGCTCCATCCTTTGACCTTTGACCTGTGTAAATACAACATCCTTTGACCTGTGTAAATACTACAGAGGCATGATTTTATCATCCATGGCAGAGCAGAAAGTTTCCAGACACCACAAAAGGACCTAAGGGTGAGTAAAAGAACATGTACAGAGCCTGTAGTTATCCCCATGACAGTATACTTCAAGGGTGGAGAAACCCTCTATCTCTTAGGCCAAGGGAATTCCCTTTCTAATCTCCCCAATATTTACTGAGTCTATGTAAGAAAAATAAAAGAGAAGCACAAATTAATTTGGAGGAGGGTTGTTATTGTTGTTGTTTGGGTTTTTTTCCCCATTTTTTTGTGTTTCATTTTGTTTTTATTTCAGGACTGTGGTTATTGTGTAGTTGTTATCTTTATTGCTGTGGTGCTTTTTGATTTTTTCGTTTGATTTTTTGTATTGTTGTTATGTATTTTTCCCTTTTTTCTCTTAAATTGATATTTATAGCCTCTAGAAGAACTCCCATTTTTTGCGTGTTTGATTTTTGCCCCATTTTTTTCCCTTCCCTTCAAACAGAACCACGTAACTTGAACCATCTTGTTCTACCTCACAAATTGAGGGGTAAATAATGGAGGGTACCAAGACCAAACATTCATATGAACATGAAGTAGAAATTAAAAAATGATCAGACTTAAACGCCAATCCAAAGCCAACGACAACAGAATCGATACCCAATCTACAACATGCTAGACACAGAGGGGATGACTTATACTAGCAGCTGGGGGAGGGGGTATAAAAGAGGAGGATATGGTATGCCTGCTGGGAACAGGAGTGGAGGGAGGACAATATTGGTAGTGGGAATGCCAATGATTCAATGTCACTATGTACCTAAAATATTAGTGTGAAAGATTTGTAATCCACTTTGGTAAAAATAAAAATTAAAAATATACATGGTTCAGTGTCCCCAGCATGTACTCCAACCCTCATTGATACAATCATTTTAGACCACTCAGGTATTGCTGGTATTGATATGCCCTTCATTTTTTTCTGAGGTCATAAACTTCTTGACCTAAGGATGTCAGCTTCCCTATGTGAACTAATTTCTACCAAGGAACATGTTGGATTTTATACATTATTAGTTCTCAGATTAAATACCATCAGCACCAAGTTTTTCTATCCCAATATCCTATTTAAATCTCTGCAGATTAGGGTTTTATTTGGGGGATGAAAGAATTGTTTTTTTTTCTTCCATGCCCTATTGGTGCTAATGAAATAAAGTTTCATTCAAGTGGAAACCAATTTAGTCTCGTTTATTACTTTATTCTTCCAAAAATTCTAAAGAATGGTATCTGCTACCCGCTGCTCAATTTCTGAATTTTGAAAATTCTTCTCATTTTGGTAGGTTTCTACTAGGAAAAAAATGGTTCCTCTAATAACTAGAACTTTAAAAGAGACTTAAAAATGTATGTAGCTTCTACCAGTTTCTAAATAAGTCAAGATTTTTTTGCTAAAGCTTCCATATTTCTTGATTGACAAAAGAATCTAATTTTGAATTTAATTAGTCAAAATATAAAAAGACAATCTGAAGGAACCACACCTCTAAAGAAACCACAACAAGAATTGAACATTCATGCCAGGTATCCTACTCCTCAAAATCAAAGAGTAAGGAATTAGATCATTAGACAAGTTCAAACTTAAGTTTAAATTGCTTCTGTTTTCAAAGAAAGAAATAGATATATATTTCTGAAAGTTTTCCCATTTGAAGTCTTTTAATTTATAAATATAGAAAAGATAATTTTGCAAGAACATACATAAACATCTCTGCTTAACCTTAGCTAATTAACATCCAGCGGCATTATAAGCACCAGAGATTTATAAGTATTGTGCATGTGTTTGTGTGTGCACACACAGTTTTATGTGGCTAAGAAAAGGGCTAGCCATGGAATAATCTTAATACAGACCTGTGACATTGAATAAACGTTACAAAAGGACTGAAATTAGGAGGCAAGCAACAGTGACATCTAGTGTAGGCAAGAAATGCCAATGCAGATATATTCTTGCTCTTCTTACAGCAAAAGAGAGAATATAGCAGTGATTTGTATGGCAAATAAGGATCAGAAAAACAACAATGAGTACAATGTGAAACCATAGTGTAGATAGAATGAAAGAAACTCTATGAAAATAACATTCCTACTAAATGTTCTGCCCAGCTAAACATTAATGGGCATTTTCTCATCTCTTCAAGTCCCTGCTTTAATTGAATTCATCCTTCTAGTCCATTCAAATACTCTCACTGGATTCTCTGGAATGGTACAACTATTCCCCCTTATCCTTGAATTTGAACATTTCTTCACCTTTTAAATTTCAAAGAAAATCAATTTGAATAACACTGTCCAGAATATGTTAAGAATATGTTCTTTTGTGCCTTTATCTCACTCTTACCTTCGCCCTCATCTGCTTTCCCTCATCTGCTCTTCCTTTCTTACCCAGAACTCCTGCCTCTTGAGCTGATATTCATTGGACTTACCGCAGTTTCTCATACTAGTGTTAAGCATTAGCCAAATATCTGATAGTTCACAGAATCTGTTAAGCATTTTAACTCCTTATTTTTTATTTCTATCCAGCTCATATACTAAAAGTCCAATATCTTATTTCCTGTTTTTATAATTTCTTGGGGTTTTCTTTTGTTCTTGTTTTGGGCCACTCGGGTTGTGCTCAGACTTACTCCTGGCTTGTAATATCTGTAATTTTAACTCCTTTTTCCTATACCGAATTGACAAATAAAATTGCTTATCTATAATTAGTAATCCAGTGTGAACATATATAAACACAAATCACTTTAACCCAACTGGCTAATTTAATGTTAAATCAATTAAG
This sequence comes from Suncus etruscus, assembly GCF_024139225.1. Classification (NCBI taxonomy): domain Eukaryota; kingdom Metazoa; phylum Chordata; class Mammalia; order Eulipotyphla; family Soricidae; genus Suncus; species Suncus etruscus. The sequence goes on along the minus strand of NC_064851.1, from coordinate 71,005,671 downwards.
TCAAATTTTAAGAAGATGCTTTTGATCACTTGGCAATACTACTGTTTATTAACTAATGTTACTTGTATATCTCTAAAAACTATTTTATGCATACATTTTCACTCATATAAAAGTCCTACCTCATTACTCTTCGAACCTAAGGAAGAGAGAGATCCTCTATGTATTCTAACATGAATCTTTATCCATATTTTCCCCTTTCTTCCTATAGCAAAGCCTAGATCCTCAATATGTACACAGATCCTTACTTTAACTTCTTTATGGGAACTTATTTAATTAAATTCTTCCCACATCAATATTAGTAATTTCCCTCTCTACTGAGTCAGTTCTCTCTTGACACAAACATTGATGCAGTACTATGGATCTAAAAACACAAAGACAAAAACTCACAAACCTAGAATATTGTGTTAAAAAAAAGCCATCAGTTGGGGCCAGTGACGTGGCGCTAGAGGTAAGGTGTCTGCCTTGCAAGCGCTAGCCAAGGAAGGACCGTGGTTCGATCCCCCGGCATCCCATATGGTCCCCCCAAGCCAGGGGCAATTTTTGAGTGCTTAGCCAGGAGTAACCCCTGAGCATCAAACGGGTGTGCCCCCCCAAAAAAAAACAAAAACAAGCAAAAAAAAGCCATCATTTCTGTAACCTTTGCTTTCTCACCTCCCATTTTTTGTCATACACCTTGGTCTAGTTTTTAACCCTACAATTTTGGGGAACATGTCCCAATCCTTAACCTCTCAGTAACATTAATGAGCACTGATAACTCCATGCATTCTGAACCCTCTATTGTGAGTTTTTCTTTCAATTATCTATCATATCTTGTCAATCTCCTTCCCAGGCTCTATCCTCCTACCCATGCCTCCCCCCAACACACATTGCTAAATCTATCAAGCCTGTAGATCTTCATATTCAGTCCTAGACCGACTTCTATTCTTATAGGTTCCTTATGCTATTTGAAAAGTTTCTTTTCTTCTGAGAAACATATCTAGCATTTATCTTTAGTTTTGACCCCCAAACTATTGCTTATTTAACAGCCTTATAAGGTATTTTATACATATATCAAGCTCAACAAATACAAACTAAACATTTTTTGCCTTCTTAGCCTACCCCTCTTTCTTCATTCTTCCCATTCTTTACAAAGAGCAAAACAAAACAACTCAGCAATAATTTGTGACATTATCTTTCTGCCTGCATCCTCTCATCTAATTATTTTGCAATTTCTAAATATTTTATCCCCAGCATATAGCTTTATTTGGACTATTTACTCTGGTTTTACTGTCACTAAGAGCCACCATTATCTCACAATGAATCACTATAAAAAGCCTCAAAATTAGTCAAAAAATGAGGCAATGCTCTAGCACAGAATCACCCATAAAATCTGAGTGACCTGGGCCAGAGCAGTGGCGCAGGGCGGTGAGGCATCTGCCTTGACAGAGATAGCCTAGGATAGATTCAATACCCCGGCTTCCCATATGGTCTCCCAAGCCAGGAGCGATTTCCGAGCACATAGCCAGGAGTAACCCCTAAACGTCACCGAGTGTGCCTCCCCCCAAAGAAAATCTGAGTGACCAGAAAAGATAACTTGAAATAGTTGGCTTTCAGAACATATTAACACTATTATATTGCTGGCTTCTTGAACAACAGCAACAAAAATTTAGCATTTAAAGGATACTACCTGAGTTTTTATTTTATTTTATTTTTTATTAATAATTTTTATTTTGACCAAAGTGGATTACAAATCATTCACAGTAGTATTTTAGGTACATAGTGACATTGAATCAGGGGCATTCCCACCATCAATGTTGTCCTCCTTCCATCCCTGTTCCCAGCATGCATCTCATATCACCCCTCCTTTGCCCCCCTGGCTGCTGGTATGCCTGAGTTTTAAATAACGCTACTGTATCCTGCTCCATATTCTGCTTTCCTTAACTATTTCTTTCTCTCTTTGTCTGTTTGTCTGTCTATCTATCTGTCTCTCTTTCTTTTTATCTCTCTCCTCATGGGTTACTCCTGAATTTATACTCAGAAATTGCTCCTGGCAGGTTTAGGGGACCATATGGGATGCTGGAGATCAAACCTGGATCTGTCACGGGTCAGCTGCGAGCAAGGCAATTGCCCTACCGTTGTGCTATTGCTCCGGCCCCATTTTTCTGTTCTTTGTTAGTTAATTTTCCTTTTAAAAATTGCTCTCACCTGCTGGTCCAAGTCTAAGTGACTTTTAGTTTCTAGTCTATTTTCTGCTCTGTAATTTTTCACTTTCCTCTCTCAAATATCATTTGGACCTTGACAGGGTGGTGAATTCTAACTAATATTCTTCAGCTGTTTCGCTAAAACATTAATATTAGCCTCCTTAATTCTAGAGCAGTGGTTTTCAATTTTGGCTGCATATTAGAAGCAGCTGGAGAGCTTTTGAATCTCAGCACACTAAATACACACCAAGTCATTTATATTTGAGCTTCTGGAGGTGGGACCCTGTCATCAGTCCTTCTATCGTTCCTCTGGTTATTCCAGTGTGCAGTCAAGATTGAAAGCTACTGTTCAAAGTGAGCTTTCTCTTTTCTCCTTCTTGCCTTCGTAACTTTGAACTCTAGTACTAACTACTCAACTTATAGATCTACATCATTCCAAACAGCAAATCAACAAGTATTGAATTCCCTAAGTACTCACATCTGTGACTAATTTTTCTTCTCCTCAAGCTCCCCCACCCACCCAGCTGCATCTTTTCCTACTATTCACAGCATTAAATTCTTGATTTGAACAATTGAACTATAATTTCCTTTTATATTTGATCCTATTTCATCTCAATCTCAAAACTTCCCTGGGCATTTTAACTAAATCTTATAGTTTTTCTCATGCAGTGCATGTGCTCATTCTTTTTTGCTTTCCAGTATCACTGTTATCACTCGTCTTCATGGGATTTTTTTTTTTTATCATGAAAGGGATTTTGTTGGAACTTTTAGTGACTCAACTGGTCTTTTATTGTGCCCTGTACTATGTATTATAACTTTTCGTTTAAATAAGGTCACTACAGATAGCTTCTTAAGAACAGTATTCTATAGGAAGACCACATTATTATTCTTTGAATGTACAAACTTCTATAGAATTGCATTCCACTGTCATATGTTTTAATACATATGTTTTAATTAACAAATAGAGTGCATTTTAGAGATGAATGCAAAAATGGCATTTAAACATACAAAATTTTGGACACACACAAAAATAAAAATATGTTAAGATGCAATTATCATTTGACATTCCATTAGCTTTCCTTATATCAAAAAGAGCTTAATATCTAGATTTAAAATGCTTAATAGTTGTAAGACCTGAAGCAGGATTTAGAAGGTGGTATTACTGATCAAACTACATTTAAATTTATGCTATTAATCCTATCATAGACTTAATTGGAAAATGAAAACTGTTGGAAACCTAACTGTGAAAATATTTCTGTTTCAGAGCATAGTTTGGGTTGGTTGCAGATACATGCCATAGTTTACTTCAATCCAAACCCAGCTGGAGTCAACGAATCTTGCAATAGAAACAATCATGACTCAGAACAATATTCATTGATCATTCAACAAATGCTCAGATCAAGGCACAGAAATTAAAAAAGAAATCAAGGACAAGTAAAGGATGTAAATACTCTTAAATAATGATACTGTAATAGATTGTTGAGATGTACACTCTGTTAAATAAGGATATGAAGGAATGTTTGAATAGGTTTCTAATTGGAAACGTAGGAGGCAAAAATCACAAATAAAGTAAATGTATCAAAAAGCTTTTGCAGCACTTAATTGACAAATATAATAATGGAATAGGCTGTTCTGAAAAATGATGAGATTCTTTCTCATCAATAGCAGGTTGATCAAATTTGACAGTCTGAAAAGTTGTTAATGATGCTGAAAAATTCTTTACTAAGTGGTAAAGACAACCAGTGTGCCTTTCCAATTACTATCTACCCTACTTTTCTCTGCAGTTCTGAAGTTCAAGGTGGAGAGTTTAGACAAGCAAATAAATATATTACATATAAAAATGAGAAAGGGAAATGCAGAGGGGACATGGTCATAGTAAAATCAACTCCTTATATAGATTTGGAAATATCTAAAGTATAGTCACTATTAGTGAAATCAATGAAACTAACTGCAAAACTTTCTCTCACGAAGTTTTTTTAAATACACTATCCTAAAGTAACTTAGAAATTTTCATGACTAAAATAGTGGCTTTAATATCAATGTCATGCTAAATCATATTGCAACTCACTTCTATAGACTCCTTTTATATCAGTATTTTGATTACTATTAGTTTGATTTACTATTACTCTTCTAAATGCCCAAGTTTCCCATAATTCTCATACTTTTGGCTACATATTTTATAAACCTTCCAAGAGTCTTTTTCTATAATTTTATAGAATAAGTTTCAAATAATGTTATTAAATATCGTATTCTACCTTATATTTTTGTTTGCTATGTGAAGACTGTGAAGGAAACGCATAAATACGAAACATTCTGTAGCACCAATGAAAGGGTTAATAGTTTTCAGCTGCATTACATGCTGGTGAATATGCCACAGATGAATATTTTCAAAATGAATATGAATGGTTTTAGATGAGTGCTCCTTAAATGTCACTGTATATTAGTCATGCAAGGATCATTAAGGAATGAGAGGTAGACTTGCACAATTCATCCAAGACATAGATTCACGCTGTGAAGTGTTACTGTCAGAGTTGCCAGGTTAGACTGTGCTGATAATGATTATTAATGTAACTGAAGCATTAAATGGTTCATTTTTCTATATTTTCTATATATATGACAACATTTTCAAATTATTCATAAAAAGGAAAACTCTTTTGCATGAGTTTCTAGGGTAAAAAGAATGGAAGTTAATTACAAATTCCATAATAAATTAACCAAATAAAAATTATATTTTAATATACCTGTTTAATGTCATAAGGTACATTTTTGCCGATGAACAATATTAGTTTCCTAAAAAAATATAAATAATTGAGTATACTAAATATTTATATATCAGAAGAAATGTAAGTGTTTTTTTATTTTGGGATATGTATGTCAGAAATCAATCCTTAATTAATAAGCAGGCAAGTATAGTTTACCTTGTGAATGATAACCATTGCTTCCTCTAGATTGTATCCATTTGTCACATATATATATAAAACAAATCATAAATACTTCACAATCTCTATATAAAATGCACTGATGTCCAATCATTTAGTTTTGCTGAGGTATCAGTTGCTTTGAAAGAGTCTTTTGAGATTAAGCACTAAAACGAGATCATTTGAAATTTACTTGATTGATTACCCCAGAGATCCCACATAGCCCAAAATAATGTCACTGTGCCAAAGTGACATATCTTGATCAGTGGTCTGAGAAAAACTCTAGACTTTTTAAAAGTAATCATACTTTTTCTTAATACCAGATCTCAGATGAGCACTTTCTTTGACACTGAAACTGATATTTCAGTTTCTCTATCCATAAGAAGAAATTACCTCATGAGGTAGCAAGGCTACATAAAGCTTTTAGTGGGATTCTTTAAAAAAGGCTAATATAATTTTCTTATAATTATATTGGAAAAAATTAATTCAATATTAAACTCTTTTCATCTCTTGAGTAATCCCAGTTACTGAGAATTCATTGTAGTTGAGGTAATTATTCTGCAACTAGATAAAGTTATCTTGCAAAGTGTGAAAAGTTGATATAAAAAGATAGCATGGAGGTAGGATATTTGCCTTGCATGCAAAAGGATGGTGGTTCGTTCTGGCATCCCATATGGCTCCCTGAGTCTACCAGGAGAGATTTCTGAGAGTAGAGCCAGGAGTAACACCTGATTGCTTCCAGTGTGACCCAAAAACAAAAACAAAAACAAAAACAAATTTATTTCTTAAAAGAGCAAAGTGTTTTATCAGATAAAATATGAATAAAATAAATAAAACTTTAAATTCCCTTCATCAACATTGAGTTCATAAACTGGCTAAAAATTCCCATACAAGAAAAATAATCCAGTGGTGTTGTTATTACTATTATGCTTTAAAAAATAAAAGCTTTATATTAAAAGCTGTAATTACATTAGGCAGTGATGGTCACTGTTTAATCACATGGAGTCTAAGTCAAGTCCCCATGACACATGTTTAGGGTGTGTGGCGACCCTGAGAAAATTTATGGGTTCTTATCCATAGTAGATAAAAGATTGTTTCTATGCATAAGATTTCCCCTATTTTAGTATGCCTATGCAAAAGGAAACGTTGCCATATTATATTGCTAGTACATTTGGGGGTAAGAATGACAAGCTGTACAATCTATATGCCCTGGTTTTGACCTGAGTTTTTATCCCAAGCAGAACTTTTACTTCTAGAATTTTGTACCAAGCAGAATCCAAACATGCAAAATTAAAAAAGTTACATAGAGAAAAATTTCTAAAAAATAAAATAATTAAAAATTAAAAAGGTATGGAGGAAGCTACCTTTACAAGATTGATAGAGCATTTGCAAAACTCACAAAGAGAGAGAAACTTGATAACCCATATTAGAAATGAAAAGGGGAGATCACGACATATATTGCAGAGATCCAAAGGGTAATCCAGAGACTACTTTGAGAAACTTAATGCCACCAACCATAAGAAAAAATGGATAAATTCTTGAACTCTTATAACCTTCCATGGTTGAATGAGGAAGATATAGCATATTTAAACATCCCTATCATTATTGAGGAAATTTAAATGATAAGCAAATGCTCAAAAACAAAAGCCCAGACCCAGCTGGATTCACTAATGAATTCTTTCAAACCTCTCAAGAGGAACTTCTACCAATTCTGGTCTGGCTTTTTCATGAAATTAAAAAAATGGGAACACTTCCAAACAGCTTTTATGAAGCCAACATCACTTTAATACCAAAACCAGAGAGAGATGCTGCCAAAAAAGAAAATTACAGACCAATATCTGAAAAACACAGATGCAAAGATCTTCAACAAAATCCTGGCAAATAGAATCCAATGCCTCATCAAGAAGATCATTCACTACGATCAAGTAGGTTTCATCCCAGGAATGCAAGGATGGTTTAATATCCATAAATCTATCAACATTATACACAACATCAACAAGAAAAATAAAAATCACATGATCATATCAATAGACACAGAGAAAGCATTTGACAAGGTCCAACACCCATTCTTGATCAAAACTCTCAGCAAGATGGGAATGGAAGGAACCTTTCTCAATATAGTTAAGGCCATCTACCACAAGCCAGAGGCAAATATTGTCCTCAGTGGATAAAAACTGAAAGCCTTTCCTCTAAATTCTGGCACAAGACAAGGCTGTCCTCTCTCACCACTTCTATTCAACATAGCACTGGAAGTACTTGCTATAGCGATTAGGCAAGAAAAAGATATCAAGGGAATCCAGATAGGAAAGGAAGAAGTCAAGCTCTCATTATTTGCAGATGACATGATACTCTACTTAGAAAACTCTAAAGACTCTACCAAATAGCTTCTAGAAACAATAGATTCATATAGCAATGTGGCCGGCTACAAGATTAACACACAAAAATTATACACCAATAATGATAGGGAAGAAATGGGCAGTAAGAAAACAACCCCATTCACATTTGAGTCACACAAACTTTAATATCTTGGAGTCAACTTGACTAATGATGTGAAGAACCTTTACAAAGAAAACTATAAAACCCTTCTCCAAAAAATAAGAAAGGACACATGGAAATGAAAACACATACCCTGCTCATGGGTAGGCAGGATTAACATCATTAAAATGATAATACTCCTCAAAGCATTGTACAGATTAATGTGGTCCCTCTAAAGATTTCCATGACTTTCTTCAAAGATGTGGATCAAACACTTCTGAAATTCATTTGGAACGAAAAACACCCTCGAATAGCTATAGAAATCTTTGGGAAAATGAGTATGGGAGGCATTACTTTCCCCAATTTAAAATGTATTACAAAGAAACAGTTATCAAAACAGCATGGTATTGGAATAAGGACAAGCCCTCAGATCAGTGGAATAGGCTTGAGTACTCAGATAATATTTCCCAGACATACAATCACCTAGTTTTTGATAATGAGGCAAGAAATCCTAAATGAAGTAAGGAAAGCCTCTTCAACAAGTGGTGTTGACACAACTGGTTAGCTACTAACAAATAAGCAAACTCAGAACCCCAGCTAACACCATGTATGAAAGTAAAATCCAAATGGATTAAATACCTTGATATCAGACCTGAAACCAGAAGTATATAGAACAACACATTGGTAAAACACTCCATGACATTGAGACTAAAGACATCTTTAAGGAGAAAACAAAATTCTCCAAACAAGTGGAAGCAAAGATAAACAAATGGGAATTTATTAAACTGAGAAGTTTCTGCACCTCAAAGGAAATAGTGTCCAGAATACAATAGCCACCCACTGAGTAGGAGAAACTATTCACTCAATTCCCATAGATAAGGGGCTAATATCCAAAATATACAGGACATTGATGGAACTTTACAAGAAAAAAAATCTAATCCCATCAAAACATGGTGAGAAGAAATGAACACTTTGTCAAAGCAGATATACAAATGGACAAAAGGCACATAAAAATGCTCCACACCAGTAATCATCAGGGTGATGCAAATCAAAACAACTATGAGGTACCGTCTTACACACAGAGATTGACACACATCAAAAAGAATGAGAACAAGCAGTGCTGGCTGGGATGTGGAGAGAAAGGAACTCATTCACTGCTGGTGGGAACACTATCTAGTCCAACTTTTATGGAAATGAAGATGCCTTCAAAAAAACTAAAAATTGAGCCCCCATATGATCCAGCTATACTAACCCTAGAAACTCAAAAATACAATACAAAAATTTCTTCTTCACATCTATATTCATTTCAGTGATATTTACAATAGTCAGACTCTGGAAACAACTAAGATGCCCTTCAACAGAAGAATGGCTAAAGAAACTGTGGTACATATACACAATTAAATATTATGCAGCCATCAGGAGAGATGAAGTCATAAAATTTTCCTATACATGGATGTACATGCATAGGAATCTATTATGCTGAGTGAAATAAGTCAGAGGGAGAGAGAGATACAGAATAGTCTCACTCATCATCTATGGGTTTTAAGAAAAATAAAATACATTTTTGCAATAATTTTCAGAGACAAAGAGAGGAGGGCTGGAAGGTCCAGCTCACGACATGAACTTTATCACAAAGAATGGGGAGTGCAGTTAGAGAAATAACTACACTGAAAACTATCATAACAATGGGATGAATAAGGGAAGTAGAAAGCCTGTCTAGATTACAGACGGGGGTGGTGTGGGCTAGGGAAGAGAGAGATTGGGGACATTGGTGATGGAATGTTGCACTGGTGAAGGGGGGTGTTCTGTACATGACTAAAGCCCAACTACTATCATATTTGTAATCAATGTGTTTAAATAAAGATATTAATAAAAATAATGGTCTAGGTGTAACATATTAAGTCTAAACTAATAGTAGGAAAGATAAAGTGACAAATTCAAGCAATATAGGAATACAATATTGTAATGGACACTTAAAAACTCATTAAGATAAAAAAAAAACTCATTAAGATAGGTACCATGTTGGCTTATAGTTATGAAATAAGTTAATGACATAGATACCTAATGCTATGCTGCTGTCTTATTCTTTGGATAATTCATATTTTCTAAATACATACTTTCTGAAATGTAGCTTTTAAATACCAATGCCTTAAATATATATATTTATATATTCACCATCATTAGCACATTTTTAACTTTACCCACATACTGATAGTATAATTCTAACTCTAGAACTTTACTAAATTATATCATTTGTATGATAGCTATACATCACAGTACAAATCAATATAATAATCATTACTTATAGAATTAATACTTGAATATGTATCTTCTCTTGTTTATATAATAATAAATCTTTTGAAAAATGGCCATAATTTATATTAACTGGAAAAATTAAGTTCATAGCTAAAGAAATAGAAGTAGCCAATCTGCTTTGATCCCAGAACCACATAAGGTCCTCCAAGCTCCTCTGAGAGTGATACCTGAGCACAGAGTAAGGAGAAAGTCCGGAATAAGTATTCTGTATAATCCCTACCCCAAAATTCAAGTGTATAAATTATGTTCTATAGATATTTTGAGATAAATTGACCAAAAACTGAAAATAAAATAACACATTGACATTGGAGACATGAAAATGGTTTGGTGTGTTTCTAAAAGAATAACCTATTTTTATAATAACCACAATAATAAATTAATTTTAATTGACAAAAAATACTTTACTGACACTTCTATAACCAAAAAAAAGAATAATTAAAGAATTATTCATCAGAAAAAATGGAGTTGTTTTAGAACTGTATTACATGGAATAGTTGGTAGTATCCAATGAGAGCGCAAAGGAGCTTTGAGAACTTACAAAACATTAAATGTGTATTCCATTTTTCACAAGAAGTAAAATTTTAAGAAACTGGATGCATTTCCCAACTATCACAAACTATTCATAAAATTTCTTACACTTGGGAAAATTTCTGGGGGCAGAATGTCTAAATTATAATAAGTAAGCATAACCCTAGATAAATAGCCTTCCTGACTTTGATAGCAATTCAATCAATCTAGTATAAAACAAAGCCACCTTCATTTTATGAAACTTTTTTTGTGGGAAAGTTTTAGAGGGTATTTGAAATCATTTTGTGGCATATAAGAAAGGAAAAATATTCTAGGTTAAGAAACAATGTGAATTCTCATTGCAAGACATCATCAAAGCCTTTAATTGGCTGATTAAAACACTAGTTCTTCAACAAGATCATATAATATATAATATTTCCAAAAATATATTTACCCTCTTTATCCCTACAAAATTTGATTGGGTTTATAAAAATTTGGGGGGAAATATTACATTAAGAAGAAATTTTAGGGGCCAGAGAGATAGCATGGAGGTAAGGCATTTGCCTTTCATGCAGGAGGTCATCGGTTCGAATCCTGACGCCCCATATGGTCCCCCGTGCCTGCCAGGAGCAATTTCTGAGCCTGGAACCAGGAATAACCCCTGAGCACTGCCGGGTGTGACCCAAAAACCACACACACACACACACAAAAAAAAAAAAAAAAAGAAGAAGAAATTTTAAAGTGCAGTATTCATTTTGAAATGATTCCACGATAGTGAAGGTGTAAATGCAGGCATGGCAAGATCATTTATTTTTCTTTCAACTTTGGCATTACTGATATTTGGAACTAGATAACTCTTTACTAGAGTGGAGTGCTTAGTGTATTGAAGCATATTTAGCCATTTACTTAACTTCTAATCTTTAGATACTAGTGGCAGTCACTACCTTCAGCTACCCAATTATGACAAACTAGAATGTCTCTACATTTCCCCAACAATGGTAAAGAGCACTAATTTGAGAATGAAACTGGCAAACTTTGGCTGACATCAAAATTTTCAATCTTAGCTCTTTATTTTTTTTAAATATAAGCTGTTTAACATCTTGTAAGATGTCTGTCTGCTCTAACAAATGAAGAATGTCATCATATTATTTTTCAAAACATTAAGTCAAAACAAGCATCTGTTAAAATATTGCATTGCACACCATTATCATCTTATCAATATAGCATTTTTATGAATGCTCAATTCAAAAGAGCAATTATAATTTTTATAAAAAAATAATTAAAAATGTGGAGTCAGAGTGATAGCATAGGGGTATGGTGACCGGGTTTGAACCCAGGTTCTATATCCTAGTATTGTATACGGTCCCCTGAGCCTGCCAGGAGCAATTTCTAAGACAGAGCCAGGTGTACTCAGTTATACCTGAGTACCAGCCCAAAATTCAAAATCCAAAAATCTAAATAAATAAATAAATAAATGTCTGCATTTTCTGTTCAAATGTAACAAATTAGTATGCTTAAAACAATCACTTAAAATTTTGGATCCTTGGCGTCCCTGAGGTTTCCTGGGTAGGCACAAGGTAGGGGACCTTCCACTGTCTCCGCCCCTCCCCCGACCATGTCCCTGAGATTTTCCAGGTCCGCAGATGCCAGGGGACCTTCCGACGTCTCGGCCCCTCCCCTGACCTCATCCCTGAGGCTTCCCGGTTGGCACAAAATAATATGATGATATACATCGAAAACCCTAAAGAATCCACAAGAAAACTCCTACAAACAATTAACCAATACAGCAAAATGGCTGGCTACAAAGTCAATACACAAAAGACAGTAGTGTTTCTCTATATAAGTAATGAAGTAGGGAGAAGAGACTAAGAATACGATTCCATTTAAAATAGTATCAAACAATATTAAATACCTAGGAATCAACCTTACAAGAGAAGTGAAGGACCTATACTAGGAAAATTTCAAAACACTTCAGATAGAAATGGAAGAGGAAGAACATCCCATTCTCCTGGATAGGTAGAATCAACATAATCAAAATGACTATCCTACCCAAACTTCTGTATAGATTCATTGCAATCCCCATCCAAATCCAGGCATCATTCTTTAAAGACTTAGAAAATCTTGGATCCTTCACATATAAAACACAAATGAAATTGAGTCATTGTCTAATGCTGTCCTTCCTTCCTTCCTTCCTTCCTTCCTTCCTTCCTTCCTTCCTTCCTTCCTTCCTTCCTTCCTTCCTTCCTTTCTTCCTTCCTTTCTTTTTTTTTTTTTGGATCCACACGTGGTGATGCTTAGGGGTTACTCCTGGCTATGCACTCAGAAATCACCCCTGGCTTGGAAGATTACGGGAGACACCAGAGATCACGTCTAAGGCAAACACCCTTCCACTGTGCCATGACTCCAGCCTCTATTGTCCAGTACTGCTATGAACACTATCAACAAAGATCATAAAAGATTACTTTATTTTTATACATGATATAAAACATTTTAAACAATATGCTTATTCTGGTTATTATAAAACTTTCAAATGGGAAAATGTACATTTCAACATTAAAATATTATATCCAAAGGATTCCAGAGTTTCTTCTTATATTTTGAAAATCCAGTGTATAATTGTGGATATAAGCAGTAAGTTTAACAACAATAAAACCTAAGGTTTAAAAAAGAGACAAAATTTGAGAGAGTTTTATATTTAGTTAATTCTATGCTGACATTGAATTTAGTATTATATATTTAAAGAAATTTCTAGAAATAAGATGAAAAAGTGAAATCTGTTGTCCCAAAATAAGTCAAGCTCAGATAATTGCATAATTCAAAATATAAATCATTCTTTCCTATGTTATTTTTATTTTTTCTGCACTACTTTCCCTTTTCCAGTATAGAAAATTCTTAGTAAATGGGTATTTGTTTTCCTCCAAAAATAATGCAAGCCTAATAATAAATAATAAATATGTCATAAAAGAGGAATATTAAGGACTGGAGAGAATACAGTGGTTAGGACATCTGCCTTGCATATGGTCAACCAAGATTCAATTGCTGTGCACAGTTAGTAATAAGGCTTGAGCATTGCCAACTATAGCCAAAAGCAAACAAACAAAGGAATATTAAAGTAATAGCCTTTTTTAGCACAAAAGCAAATGCCCTATGTTAGTAAAGTATACACTATAATGGATCAAAGGAAAGATCTAATAGTGCAGGTAAGATAAAATGCATCCTCATGTATTCAACATGTTTATAATAATTTTTAGTAAAATGAAATTATCTTTCAGAACCGTGACTATTGTGTGGTGCTTGTCTTTATTGCTGTAGTGCTCACTGGATATTTAATTTGATATTTCTTTCTGTATTGATGTGATGTTTCAATTACCTTTTTCATATCCTCTCTCAAACTGAGGTCGAAAGCCTCTAGAAGGACTCTGCCATTTTTAGCTTATTTGATTTATTTTTGTTTTTTATTTTTCTTACGTTTTACTCCATTCTATTGCTTTTCTTTTCTTTAAACGAAACCACATGACTCAAATTATTGAGCTCCACCTCTCAAATAGAGGGGGAAACAAGGGAGGGAACCAGGACCAAACAGATATATGATCACTAATAGTTAGCTAGACAAAGAGGAGACCACCTACTCTAGCAGCCCGGGGAGTGATGGTGGGGGATATGGGTTGCAGGAAGGGAATGGGAATGGGGGGAGGACAAATTTGGTGATGAGTATTCCTCTGATTCAATGTTAATATGTGCCTAAAATACTACTGTGAAAGATATGTAAGCCAACATGATCAAAATAAAAATTTTAAAAATGCAATTATCAGTATATAAGTAAATCAAAATTCCTGCATCATTAGTAGAATAAAGTCAATAATAATTTAGTGAAAATAAATTACACAGTAATTTAGGGAGTGATATTAAGTAATATATAAAAAGAAAGAGTTGACCAGGGTAAGAAAGTTAGGAGTGATGAGAATGTAAGTTGTAGTTTTAAATTAAGGGGCCAAAAGTATCTCCCTTGACTGATAGAATTTGAACAAAATCATAGATATGATAATATGTTAGCTGTATAGATGTTTTAAGGCTATCATTCTGGAAAAGGAGAAAAAGAAGAACAAAATTAAATCCATATTATGTCTGGCAAACTCGTGGAATGTCTAAAAGATGGATGGAATGGGGTTAGAGTAAGATAGAAGTAAGTAAGTAAGTAAGTAAGTAAGACTGAAAATTAATAAAACCAGATACTCTACCCTACATTCTAAAGGCTCCTGGTGAACAGGGAAGTCTTGGGTTTTGAGCAGAGCAGTAAATTTGATGATCTGCATTATACAAGAATGACTCTTGTGGTAAAGGTAGACTGTAGCCCAAAAAGGTGAAAACAGAAAAAACAGATTATTCCCTATTTGAGGCAAAAATAAGTAATAAATAAATGGAATCTGTATACTTTGAAAATATAGCCATCAGGAATTGTATTCATATTACAGAGAGATAAGGATAACCCCACAGTTAGTAAGAATAACAACAAAAAATGAAATTGTTATCAATTGAAGTTGAAACAGTAACTAGGTGAGCACATTTGAAGGAGGAACATTAGGAAATATTGTGAATATGTTGTATCTAAGAAAAATTAAGACATTTAAGAAGAGATATAAAGTATGTAGATAAATGATTGGAATTTGAGTAAATCTAAGAAATATAAATGAATGAATCTTCAATATATACATAGTTTTAAAAATAAAGAAGCTAGATAATTTTAAGTTTAGAAAAAAAAGAAATGTACTCTGGCCCTTGAATATTATCAGACTGAAGAAAAAAAACAGCAAGGTAAACTAAGATAAAAAAAAGGTAGAAAATAAGCCAACAGAGAATAATATTATAGGAGCCAATTACAAAAAAGTAATGATAGTTCAGCTTCAGAAAATTGACTAACATTATTAGTTAATATAATTTAACATAACATAATTTATGTTATTATATTTTAATTAATAAAATGCTTAAATTACTGATAACAGTCAGAAGTTATGTAATAAATTAAATGTTTTATAAGGATTCATAATCAATATCCAATATCATATTTAACATTGAAACAGTGCAGTCATTCTTATTGAACACAGGAACAAGAGTGATATGCCTACCAACATCACCATCACTATTACTTTGCAAACTTGTGAATAAACAAGCTGTAAACATACGAGAAAAAAATATTTTAAAATGAGCTGTAAATATTATAATATAGGATAATAGGTCTGTCATATAAAAATCTTTAGAAAAATTCAACTCTTATGTCTATCATAAGTAAGCATTGAGGCTAGTTATAAAGACAATATGAAAAAACTTTTTAAAATATAAAAATAATTAGTACAAATAGAGATATTAAAATGAAAACAAAGAAAAGGAAAATGAAGAATTTTTAAGTTAATCAAATAATATAATATACGGACTGCCTTGTACACACCAAACACAGATTCAAGTCCTCTTCATCCCATCATCCCATACGATCCTCTAATACTGCCAAGTACATTGATCAGATACAACCTTTCAGGAAATAAAATATCAGACTGTTTTTCCCCAAAAAATTCAAGGTAGATTTTTTCTAACACCTATTACATTATTTTGAATATTTTGTTTTGCTCTTAACAAAGCAATATAAAGAATTATAAAAATAAATTTTACAGTGTTCTGTATAAGTTGCATATCTTATATTTAGTTACATCATAAATCCTAGGCTAAAATGATGTTTCATATTATTAATGTATTTTAAATCAGAGCAATTTATTAAAACTTGGGTTAATTTCTTACTACATTTAAAATAACCTCTCAGTTTTTCTGTCCATAGGGGTTACTGGATACAAAGGGTGAACATCCTATGGTGGTACCTTGGTGCTCAGTCACACGAGGCACCATACTCTGCTTGAACCATGAAAATGGCTGGATAAAACTCTTTAATATACCCTTTATCCCTAGATTATGCCTTCTTTTAGGACCTGAAGCACATGACCAGCCAAATCACCGAAGCAACAACCGTGACCTACAGAGTTTTACCACAGGGCCTAAGCATCGAACACATACAACCAAACTAACATGCACTTGCTCTTATACCCTTCCTTCTCATTACTTCGTTTTTTGTTGTTGTTATTGTTGTTGTTTGACTGTTGGTTTGTTTTGTTTATCCTACTCTTTCTTCTTGTCTCCCTTTTCCTCCACCTTCTCCTCCTCACTATCATCAATTCAATCTATGTCCAATAAAAATCACATGGTTACCCCCTCTATAGGAAAGGAAAGCTGACATATAGGGCACTGTGGACAATACTGCAAAGGGTAAACACCTATATAGATATAGATAGACCTCACTAACACAGCAGTCAATACTCGAGACATGAAACCTATACATATCCAAAAGTTGAACTATTAGTTTCCTTTCCTTACAAGTACTATACTTACCTATCTTTCTGTACTCAGCGCACCTCTTGCCTCCCTGACCTCTCTACATTAATATACACCTAAGCTAACTTCTATACGTTTATATGCGGGCAGGAGCACACAGAGATAGGAATCCTCCTTAAGGGACAAACCTAAACCACAAACAACCCACACCTATACCCTATATAATCCCTCCCATATACTACTATCCCCTCTCCCTACCCCAGAAATCTGGCTATCCCTTCACCCCTCAATCCCACCCCCAATATCCCCACCACATTATAACTCTCCACCCTCAATTCTTAATCCATTAGGCATCAAGACCAACCTCCTACCCCAACAAGCCAGTACCCTCTACACAAGTGAAGAGACACCCACCCAAACTTTCACCTCGTTCCCAGCAAGAAAATAAAACCAACACCTGACTGACCGATGCAGTGTGGCCCTCCTAATCACCTCTCCCGAATGTGGACTGTGGCTTGATACCAGAACTAGCTCCAAAGGACCCCCACTACAAGAACTCTACCCAAGACCTCCCTGCCTGGACCCCACACTTCACAAGGAAATCTCAAAAGACAATGGGGAAGCCTGTACTTTCATCATAAATATAGACCTATATAACACTACCTCTTATCCTGTTTCTCCCCAAATGTAATCTCCTGTATCACTTTCTCCCATTTTCTTTGTTTTTTTTTCTTTTCTTTTTTATCCTTGTTAGTTATTTTCTGTTTGTTTGTTTGTTTTTTTGCTTTGTTTTGTTTTAGTTTTTGTTATTTGATTTGATTTGATTTTGTTTCTTTTGGGTCACACCTGGAGGCTCTAGGAGGTTGCTCCTGGCTCTATGCTCAGAGATTGTCCCTGGTGGCATGGGGAACCATATAGGATGCCGGGATTTGAGCCACCATCCTTCTGCAGGAAGGACAGATGCCTTGTCTCCATGCTATCTCTCCCGGGCCCACTTTACTCCTTTAATTACTCTTTTTTTATGTACTCTTTTTTTTTTTTTTTAAGAAACTCTTTTTTTTCTTTGGATATGTGTGAGCATATATATTACTAGTTTTTGTGGGGTGTTTGTTTTCTTCTCTCCACCCCCAAATCCACCAGCAATATAATGTAGCACCACTTCTTCCTGCAAAGACATATTAAACAAAGGGAAAATTTTATGTGTAAAACCTAGCTTACCTGCAAGACCCCGCCCATTCCTGGGAGGGGTCTTGGAAAAGTTAGATAAGCCTTGGACTGAGGGGTTTCTGCCCCTTTTCGGCTCTGCTGAGCTCGCTGGCTTTGGGGTCTCTGTTTCTGGTCTTGGACCAGGATGGAGGCCAAAGGGAAGATGGCTGAAAGGGTTAAGACGCAGGGTAGCCTAGAATGGCTGAATGCTTAAAAGGTTATGAGATAGGCCACACACATGTGGTGAATAGGGAATGAATAAAGCTGATGCTTCCTGAAGCCTGCCTGTGAGTGAGTCTTCATTACTCCGTTCACCTGGGCCTGGGACCCACCAGCTGGATGGGGGATGAAGCCACGTGGCTGGGGCCTAAGCACAAAGGCCTCCATCCATCGCCATCCAGATCAATCCTTATTTATTTGATACAACATTATCTACTAGGGATAAGAACTCATACTTGTTTACAACACAGGGACATCTCCCACCCTGAACGTATGTCATGTGGAAACAACTTAGACTCCAGGGAACTAGACACCGACCATCCAGCCTTGACTCCTGGACCCAAGACACAGAAACCACAGAGTTCTCCACAACAGCTCCAGGAGCCCAATCCCCTCCAGGGTATGCATAATGCTGCTCTGACGCCAACATATGCCAGTGCTAAATTGATAAACTGACAATGAGGAAATGGGAACAACTTGATCTAAGAGCAAGTTGTCCTTCCTAATCAGCCAACGATAAGACAAACTCAGAAAACATGTCACTCTTTGATCTGTGCAAAAGCCAAAATTGTTATATACAGATGACTGGATGTTACAACCAGTATAGGACAGTACACATCCAGGGACCAACAACAACAACAACAACAACAGTAACAAAAGCTGTAGCCTAGCTTTTGGTCTACGATCTTTCAACAAACAAGAGCTCCAATTCTAGAGGTCTGACTGAGACTACCACAACTGAATGGGTCTTCTGGAAACATAACAAAAGACTTTATCCCAGGCTCCATCCTAGGAGCAACATAATGACCAAGACCACCAACTACAGAAGATGGATTTAAACGACACTGAAGAAGCAGAACTGCTAGAACCACAAAGAAAGATTTCATCATAAGCTCCATTCCTTGAGCTGCACAGTCACCAAGATCTCTAGATACAGAGGTCAAATTTTACCATCCCCATGACGAAGCAGAAGTCTTCCATACACCACGAAAACACCAAGGGGAGAGTAAATGATCATGCAAGGACTCTATAGGTAATCCCATGACAGTGCACTTCAGGTGGGGAAGAAACCCTGTATCTCCTATGCCAGTGGTCGGCAACCTTTTTTTCCAACTGAGCCAAATCTCACCAAAACCACGATTGAAATTTATTTTGAGAGCCACATATTTTTCTTTTTGTTTTTTCTTTGTTTTGTTTTTTTGGTTTTGTTTGTTTTTGGCAGTGCTCAGGGGTTACTCCTGGCTTTATGCTCAGAAATCGCTCCTGGCAGGCTCAGGGGACCATATGGGATGTTGGGATTCAAACCACCGACCTTCTGTATGAGAGGCAAACGCCTTACCTCCAAGCTATCTCTCCGGCCTCAAAAGTCACATTTTTAAAACCGAAAATACATAGGATGTTACACTGTTTTTAGTTTCAATAAGGTTTTTTTGAGATTTTTTGCATGCAGTATCCACATAGGTCAGGAGGATACAAATAATACAACTAATAAAACAAAAACTTTAGAACAATATTATTTATCAATAACGTTAAATTCTGTAAAATTTGCCTTACAATGTAGAGAAAATTATACCCTGACAATGACTGACAAAGTCACAAACACTAATGTAAACATTGGCCTTGCATTTCCTTGAAAAGTTTGAGTAAGTCAGGTTTGTATGTTGTTGTTTTTAATTTTAGGCACGATTCCAGTTTCTCATCGATGAGATGATTTCTCAATTTACTTTTGATAAGATTCATGCTTGAAAAATGATCGTTCACGTAAATATGTAGATCCGAACAAGGAAAGAACAGCAAACGCTAGCTTTTTTAGTTGATTATATGAGTCAGGAATACTATTCCAGGTGTTATAAATCAATATATCTTCCTTCTCCAGGTCTTTCAAAGCAGATCACTTATGCTGTGAACTAAGTTCATATTTGTGTTTCTCCAATCTTTCTAAATTAGCACTAAGACGTTCAAATTTTGAGCTCCACAGTTCTTTGTTTTTTAAATTCAGAAATTGCATTTCAAAGTTGCCAATGTCGATATTAAAGGGAGAAAAATTTAATTCCTTTACAGTGGCATCCAGAGATTTTTTAACAAAGGCCGATGTTGCTTTGCTATTTCTGAAATCCTGAAACCTCTTGAGAAAAGCTTCCCTTGTATTTAAAAGTGCTGTTTTAAAATAGGTAATGTCAATATCAGAATTATTTTCTTGGTGATGTTTCAACAGGCTTGGAAGGTGAATCAAAGTTTCTTGATCAAAATCTTGAGTAAGAACAGATAATTTGTTTTCAAACGAAATAATTTCTTCTAACATCGAAAAAATTGTGTTTCCTTTCCCCTATAGTTTATGATTAAGCTGATTTAGATGTGAAGTAACATCCATAATGAAATACAGTTTTTGAATCCACTGATTGTTAATTCTGGATAGTGAACACCCTTCTCGAGGAAAAATGCTTTGATTTCTGATAATAAGGAAGCAAAATGTTTCAAAATGTTTCCTCTTGATAACCAAAATGTGCTGAAAATTTGAAACCCTACAATATGGAGATGAAACAGGTAAAAGAGAAAAAACTTTTAAAAATCTTTAAAAGCAAGAACAGTGTTCTAGATAAAAGAAGTGATTTCACTGAAAGAAAAAAAATCCATTGACACTTTATTGTGTGCTGCAAGAAACCAAACTAAATACACACAAAAACAAAAACGGCACTTTGTTAAAGGCATATGATATCATATCATAAAGGAATTATGATAGAGTGCCTGAAACATTTTAAAAATAAGTTTTTATTTAAGCATATATGTTATAAAATTATTCATACTTGTGTTTCAATCATAGAATGTACACCATCCTTCACCAATGCACTTTTCCCACCACCAATGTCCCTTGTTTCCTTCCCCTTCAACCACCTCTGCCTATGTCAGGGGTAGTCATTTTGCTTTTTCTCTCTATCTCTCTTTTCCTTTATGACACCGTGGTTTGCAATATTGTTAATTAAAGGGTACCATGCATGTCACTTATCCATTTTCAGCATCCAGTTCTTGTCCCGAGTGATAAGTTCCAACTATCAATGTCATAAAATACCTTTCTCTATTCTAACTGAACTCACCACTTTTTATCACAAGCTTCCTATCATGGACTAGTCCTTCTGTCCCTCATCCCTATTTTCTCTAGATGTTATTACCATATTGCCATTTATTATTCTTATATGCCACAAATGATTATTTTGTGTCTACACCTCTTCTTTCATCAGAATAATAATCTGATGTGTTGATATATGTACAGATGATGCACTGTGCATCGCTCAGTGTTTTTGTGTAGTCACAAGAAACAGAAGTTGCACACCCGTACATTGTATCCACTCATTGTATGATAGACTGGATTTAGAAAAATTCCCTGCTGAACTAAACTCTGTGACAAATGACACAATAAAGATAATTTGTGAAATTCACAATTGTGATCAAATCCAGGATATTCACCACCCTGGGTGAGAGTATGGATGCCCACTACAAGCATCTTCTCCATGAAGAAGTGAAGTGGCTGTTCTGGGGAAGTGTGCTCTCTCGCCTTGTTGGCAAGAGGGAAGAAGTAGTGCAGTTCCTGTGAGAGCAGAACTCTGACTTTGTACAGACCCAGTTGGACAAGGAATGAGTAGCTAAGCTTGTTTATTGGGCAGACATTGTTCACTTTTCTCTATGAACTTAATATTTCTCTGCAGGGGAGTTTCACAAGTAGTTTTTACAGTGAGACATAAGATAGATGTGTTCAAAAAGAATCTGATTCTGGGATCGCTGTGTCTGAGGAGGAGATATTGAAATGTTTCCACTTTTGCAAAACATTTCTGATTGGCACTTATATTATGCAGAAAGCCATAATCAATATGAAAAACAGCATTTAAGGGCATTAGCTCACAATATAATCATGAGTAGTCTGAACATGAGAATCCATGGAAAAGTAAACTCTGGGTTGAGAATCCCTTCATGGAAGATGCCCACTCTTGTGCAAAATAAAATACTGTGTTTTAAGATCACTCCAGGCATTGTATTTCTAAACCCCACCCAACCTGGTCTGAAGAAGCAAGGTAGCAGGAAAGAAATAATAAACCAAGCTAGCCAGGAAAGGATGATCATGAAGTCCATGGCCTTTTACCTTGTACTCTCTGCCTCGAGCCCAAAAAGCTAGAACACCTCTTTATTAAAACCAATTCCCAATACCAGGAGGCTTCAGGTCAAGAGAGAGAGAGACAAAAGTACATATTCAGTGGGCTTTTACATATCAAAGGAAGAGGTTTAAGAGAGGATGACTTTGGGGGAACACCTTTGTTTGGGGTTGATACTGGGTATCATCTTACACGCTTAGAGCTGGCCCCAGGGGCTGCACACAGGGTGCACACTGACAGAGGCTAGGAGCAGAGTCTTGACTCCTGGAGCAGCCGCACCGCACACAGAAGAGCCCAAATTAAACGTGTAAAGAGCCACATGTGGCTCTCCAGCTGCAGGTTGCCGACAACTGTCCTTGGCCAAGGGAATTCCCTCTATAATATCCTCAATAGTTACTGTGCCTTTGCAGGGGGAAAAAGAAAAAAAAAGCACAAAACAATAATTTTTCCACATATTTATTTATCAATTGATTTTTTGACGTCTTTATATTAGTGTAGAAATTGAAGTTGATATCTCCAATATTTTTTATTTTATTTTATTTTATCTTATCTTTCTCTTTCTTTTTGCACTCCAGCATGAATTGATTTCAGAACGGAGACTGTTGTGTGGTGCTTGTCTTTATTGCTGTGGTGCTCACTGGATATTTAAGTTGATATTTCTTTCTGCATAGTGGTGGTCTTTCAATTGCCTTTTTCACATCTTCTCTCAAACTGAGGTTGAAATCCTCTGAAAGGACTCCTCCTATTTTCAGCATATATGACTTCTTTTTTTCCCCTTATTTTGTACCCCAATCTATTGCTTTTCTTTCCTTCAAACAAAGCCACATAACTCGATTTATCTAGTTCTGCTTAAGTAGAGGGAAAGACAGGGGAGGGTACCAGGACCCAACAGATATATGATCACTAATACTGAGCTGGATAAAGAGGGGACCACCTACTCTAGCAGTCGGTGGGGGGGGTGATGGTGGGGTATATGGGTTGCAGAAGGGGAACTGGGATGGGGGAGGACAAATTTGGTGATGGGTATTCCCCTGATTCAATGTTGATATGTACCTAAAATACTACTGTGAAAGATATGTAAGCCATTATGATCAAAATAAAAATTTTTAAAAAAACTTGGGTTAATTTGATTTTCTTTTAAGACTGTGATTGAAGATCTGAGTGCAGAGCCAGGAGTAGCCCAGCATATGGCTGGATGTGATCCAAAACCCAAAACCAGAGAATGTACATTATAAATTGAAGCTCAACATACTATGCCTGGCCTTTGAAAAAATATATCTCAGGTTCACCATATCCCTTTATCTTTATTTCTGTTGTCACTGAACTAATCCAAATACTCTGATTTCAAATATAATCCTAAATTCCATAGTGTTTTTGCTGCTAGATTCTATGTGATAAAGATGATGTCAATCACAACTCTTGCTTGCGCAAGCACTTTTGAATATTTTACCACATTATAAATCTTACATCTGCTGTTCAATATTCCTTCAATATGTCCCAGATCCATTTCTCTAAATTATGTCCCAATTTGTATTATTTTCTCTTATAAGCACAATATCCTTGACAACCAAAGGAGCCAGAGCTCAAGTCATATTTGTGGGTTTTTTTGTTTTTTTGTTTTTGTTTTTGTTTTAGTTTTTGGGTCACACTGGCAGCGGTCAGGGGTTACTCTTGGCTCCACCCTCAGAAATCAGTCCTGGCGGGCTTGGGGACCATATGGGATTCCGAGATTCTAACCAATGACCTTCTGCATAAAAGGCAAATGCCTTACCTCCATGCTATCTCTCTGGCTCCATTATATTTATGGTTTTTCATCTTAATGTTTTAGGAATTTTTCTGTTATATTCCCCATAGTTCAATGGTAGATCTTCCTAAAATATTCTGCTCACTTTTAGTTTTCACCTAAAAGTTTTACCACTGCAAACTTAGTATACAATTTCTTTGACTCTTTTATATATATATTTTTAATATAATTTTTATTTTGATCATAGTGGCTTACATATTGTTGACAATAATATTTTAGGTACATATTTACATAAAATCAGGGGGGATTCCCATCACCAAATTGTCCTCCCTACACCTCCATTTTTGTCCTACCTCCCATATCCTCTTCCCTCACCCCTAGGGTTGCTAGAATATGTGGTCTCCTCTGTATCTAGCCTACTACTTAGTAGTCTTGCACCTGTTTGGTCCTGGTGCCTCCCTTATTTCCCCCTCTAACTGGGGGGGCACGACTAGTTAGTTCAAGTTACGTGGTTTTGTTTGAAGGAGAGAAAAGTAATACACTGGGGTAAAAGTCTAATACGCCGAAAATAAACGGAATTCTTCTAGAGGCTCTCATCATCGGTTTGAGAAACGAAGGAGAGAAAAAAGGTGAAACATTCCACCAGTACAAATAGAAGTGTCAAATATCCAGTGAGGACTCCAACAATAATGATAAGCACCAAAAAAAAAAAAAAAAAAAAAAAACACAAAAACAGATACAAAACAAAACAAAACAAAACAAAAAAAACGCCATGGTCTTGATATAAGAAACATGGCATAGCATATAAAGAAAGAACAGAAAGGAAGAGAAAGAATAAGTATAACTGGGGACAACTTCAATAATCACACCCAAACAGAGAAATTGACCAAAAATAGATAGGTAAATAAAAATAATAATAATAAATGAAAATAAAATAATATATATAAAAAATAAACAATGTTTTGTGCTTTTTGTTTTTTCCCTCCTGCCCTGGCACAGTAAATATTGGGGTCATTTGAAAAGGAATTCACTTAGCCTAAGAGATATGGGGTTTCTCCGCCCTTAGAGTGTATTGTCATGAGATCAACTATAGACTCTGTTCTGGATCATTTACTCTCCCGGTGGTGCTTTTGTGGTGTTTGGAAGACCTCTGCTCTGTCCTGGGTGATACAATCAGGCCTCTGTGTCTAGGGATCTCAGTATCTGCACAGATCCAGGGGTGGGAGTTATGATGAAGTCAGTCTTTGTGGTTCTAGAAGTTCTGTTCCATCAGTGTTATTTTAATTCATCTTCTGTGGTTGGTGATCTTGGCTTTGACTCTTTTTTTAAAGCCTCAAAAATGCATTGAGATAATATGGTATGTTTATGACATTTCTCTGTATGACAAATTGGATTTCTTTCAACTTATGATCAAAGAAAATTTTCATACACCTAAGTCCAAAAGTAAAGACAATTCTACCTATACTGTATTAAGTATATAAATACTTATATGTATATATATGACAACACATGTACATGTTGTCACCAATACTAAAACTCTCTGCTTCAAATTATTTTATTAAAATTCTATTATTTTATAATGCTTTAGATAAATTTTCTTGGCTTTTACTGAAAATATTTCTTGAAAATTAAAAAAATATTTCTTCAATCACAGTCTTAAAAGAAAATCAAATTAACCAAAGTTTTAATAAATTGCTCTGATTTAAAATATATAAATAATATGAAACATCATTTTAGCATAGAAGTATGATGTAACTAAAAATAAGATGTGCAAATTGTACAGAAAAATTTAAAATTTAATTTTATTATTCTTTTTTTTGTTAAGGGCAAAACAAAATATTCAAAGTAATCTAATAGGCATTAGAAGAAATCTACCTTAAATTTTTGGAAAAAAAAAGTCCAATTTTTATTTCCTAAAAGGTTATATCTGATCAATATACTTGGCAAGGAGTCAACTTCATTTAATGAATGTTCTTGCCTGAATAATTTTGTGCTGACTGCTATGTTCAAGTGGTTTATCTTTCTGTGGTTTTATTTATTAATTTGAATAACTGGAAGTTGCACATGAAAAACTATAATGCATCTGAATTTCATTTATCTCTATAGCCTGTCCAGATAGCAAGAACATGAGCTTGGTGATTCAGCTGAAAGGTAAGAAAGAAGGGGTGCAGGAGGTCGACCTGCAAAATAGCTACAGAGTTTATTGTTCTAAGCTCATCTTTTAAGGCAGAGGTTACATAACATGACTATGTAAAGATCATATTTTAGGATTACATAAACCATGAATATTTACATGCTTTCATCCCATATAAGGCCATCATGTACTCACCACACGGCTACTTCCTGAAATATTCTGCTCTCCACCAAATAAGGGCAGGAATAGAGAGAAAGAGCTATGTTCTTCTGTACCACTTGGCACAAGGATTCCTTGCCTAGTGAAGCTCCTTCTGTAAGAGCTATGTCTTTCTGCGCCATTTGGCACTCGAACACCTTGTCTAGGGCAGCTCCCAACACATATAGTAGACAAGGATCAGAACAGAGTGTGTGGAATCCCAAGTATGAGATTAGCAAAAGGGATTTCTGCCCATAGTACGATGGAATCTCCACTTTCTATATCCTTGGCTAAACAACAGCAGTGGTTAATTTATTTTAAAAGTCATATTTTTAAAAATTTACTATTAATTCAGTTATTCAAATTTCTTAGTTATGCAAGAAGTTGGAAAAACACAATGTTAAAATTTAATTTAGAGGGTAAAAGCAGTTATATTCTGGGAAAGTAAAGAAAAATAAATCACTTTTTAAGAGGAAGTTATAATGGCTTCCTTTTGGATTCAAGGTTATATATATAGGTTGATATACATGTATATGTTATTAAGTCTAAAGACATAACATTATGTTTTCAGTTCTTTCAGAAAGCATCTTAGAGTGCTTTTCTATTGCTACATGTTATTATAAAAACAAATTTTATAACAAGTTCACATTTTAATATATGACATATATGTACACTCCCCTGGCATATCTGAAGGGTGTATGCAATGTTTTTTCCATTCTCTCCCTAGCTAGTAAAAGTACAGGTAAATTCAATAGACACTATTATTTTCTCCTGAATATTGTTTTAAGTGATATTTGGATAGAGCTTTATGATATGAATATTTTAGTAATCAAATTATTATTCATATAAAAACATACAATTTATGTAAATTATCTTACTACTATAAATTACCAGTTTCTACATAATACTTAATAAGAAGTCCTAAAATTAAATTACTTAAATGTTCATACTCAATAATAAAATAAGCATTTAAAAAGTAATTGTATTACTCCATGTCTCTCCAACATATATTGATTCACTTCTATAATGTAAAATTTCTTTTAAATTTGATCATATTTTCTCTTGTGCATTGTTGACTATCTTGATCTATATAGGGCCTGAACCAAAATAAATTTTCTCCACAGCATTAACCAGTTATTAAAACCTGGAAAATAAGGTGACTAAACTTGGGAACAGTAGTAAAGAGTGTATAAACATGTATGTACCTATAGCACCACATATTAGTAAGTACTAACATTACCCAGCTCACCTCACTTCTTACTTCCTGAATAAAAGGAGCTTGATGATACTAGGTACTGTGGATGAACAAATACTCAGAGGGACTACAGTTGTAGTACGATAAATAGGATGCTTGCCTTACATGCAACCGAGTTGGGTTCAATCTCTAGCACCCCATATGAACCCCTATCATCTCTAGAAGTGATTCTTGAATGCAATAAGAGAAATAAGCCCTGAGCACTGCCAAGTGTGGCCCAAAAATAAACAGAAATTCTCAGAGACTTAAGATGAAGAGAACTTAAAATGACTAATGAATATTTACTAGTGTATGTTATAGAAAATACAAGCTAGTGTCTTATATATCATTCTAAAAGAGTTTGGTATTGTTAGAAACTCAGTGTTAATCACTGGTAATTCAATTGTGTTAATCTTATCAAGTTTGACTATTTACTTTATAGAAAAACAACAAAACCATGCAATATTTACACTTTCTCCAAAAGGTATGATGAAATGCTAAATGTAGTGCTGAATTTCCATTTGCCTTGCAGATGATTTCACTATCAATATATTTCATGCTCTATGCCCAAGAGGTTGACGACTATGCCTTGTTTCTAACTGTTGCTTGCATTTAACCAATAACAGCCACCTATTGCCTATTAGAAGATGGAGTGGAAAAGCCTAAGGGTATTCCCATGACTTTTTCCTGACAAGTGGAGAATATTGGTGGGTATATCACTCTACTTAAGCTCATAGTTCTTCATTGGTCCTCCTCACTTTCAGTTATAGCTTTCTCTGAACTTCACTAACCCCTCTGTTCCCTTTTCCCAGAGAACTTATGCATAGATTCCCTAGTTACATTCTATTTCTTTTACTGTAATACTTCCTATAAGTTAAGTAATCTCTTTATTAAATGATTCTAATTATCAGAGTGGAATGTGCCATTTGTCTGCTTCAAGGATCCTAAGTAATACCATTGATAAGAATATCATATTAATAAAAGAATAATTTCTTTCTGCTATACTTAGTTTACTGCTTTATATGCTCTTTTAATTTATTTAGAGGATAATCAACATTTTAAGAAAAATAATGTTAACGCTTTTCAAACATAAAATTTTATTAATTCAACTTCTTTGGATTCATCAAACATGGTAGTTTGATGCCTATAGATGAGTATACTAATGTCAGTTTATTGGGTTAATTAGTTAAAGGCTGTTGGTTTTAAACTCAAAGTATTTTCTGTGTTTATCTTATGATACCAAATAGCTCGATGATGTTTTCTAGGACAAAGCAAAATCATCTAGCAAAAAAAAAAAAAAGTATCATCAATCAAATATGAAAGAATGCATGGGATCTTCAAGCTCAAAACTTTTGAAATTTCTTCTATTTTTGGATATAGAAAATAAAATTGAATAAGCAACTGAGTAGAAAGAGATTACAGTTTTTAATCAAATACTACAAGCCTGGGGCTGGAGAGATAGCAAAGTTATAGGGCATTTGCCTCGCACTCAGATGACCTGGAATGAACATGGATTCAATTCTTGGCATCCCATATTGTCCCCTGAGCCTGCCAGAAGCGATTTCTGAGTGCACAGCCAAAAGTTACCCCTGAGTGCCTCTGAGTGTGGCCCAAAACAAAACAAAACAAAACAAAACAAAAAAAAACTAAACTACAATTGAATTATAATTGAATACATTTAAAAATGGGCAGAATTTTGTCTTTACTTGTTTTGGGTGTGAATTAACACTATATGTGCTTTTATTATTTTTTTAAATGGTGGTGGCTTAAGAAACAGGTGGATCTAAAATATAAATTTTTTCTCAATATATTACAAAATTTTATGTGGTCATCTTGCAATAATTCAACCGTAACTATGAATTAATAGAAAGGAAAACAATACATGCATGAGAAAGGCAGGCAATGTTTTTTCACAGCAGATTCAAATAAACATTGAATTGCTTTGTAATTCATCTAAGTTATAAACCTTATTTGCACACTTAAAAATAGAAAAGTTGTACAAATTGAATCTCTCAAAAATTTATTTAACTTTTCATTATGTAAATTAAAGAAGCAGAGCACCCATAGCTTTGACAAATGAAGATTTAGTACCCTATTTGAGTTGGTTAGTTCACTGTCTTTCACAAGCCACAGACCTACAAGTAAGAAGGACTCAATTTCAGGTTGAAAGACAAACACTTTAAAGTCCAGAAAAAGCAAACCTGTTCATCCACAATGTTGTTTCTAAGAGAGAATGGGTCAATAAATATAGACTCTCAGAAAATGTGCTATGTCAAAGACTGACAGAAAGTCGAATATTTAAACAATCTGGGACCATGGAGAGAATTTGTGACCTGCTCTGAGTAGCATCTGAGTTATGTTTACTTAATTTAAAAATGTTAAAGTCTGATTCCCCTACAAATGTGAAGCTCTAGCTTATAAGTAGAATTGTTCCTTGGAATATAGAGTTGAAACTCTTAGAATGATAAACTATGTCTATTTTAGATTAAAGAGAAAAATTTATCTGCAAAGTGCTATTCAATTCATATTACAAAGTAAAAAAACTATCATATTTTAAAAAATAACTAGAAGGGTCCCGAGCGATAACACAGCAGACATTTGCTTTGCAAGTCATTGACATAGTTCAATACCTGGCATTTTATACTGTCCCCAGAGCCTGCCAGAGTGATTCCTGAGCTTGGAGTCAGGAGTAACCCCTGAGTCCACCAGGAATGTTCCCTCAGCTAAGCAGAGCTGGGTATGTCTCCTTAAAAAAAAAAAAGTCTAGGTAAAACTTAATCAGGTTGAGTAGACTCTGAGTTGGTTTGTTAATTCTCCCCAAGTAAGGGTGTTATCCTTATTGTACTGTATTTGGAATTGAAAATTCAAGAAGAGAATACCTGTCTTAAATAATAAGCATAGGTTTCTATTTTTCACTTGTTTGTTTTTGGAGGGAAGGCTCTCAGAAGTTAGTTACTCTTGGCTCTGCTCTCAGCAATCATTCATGGTAGGCTCCAGGAACCATACAGGATGCTGGGGATTGAATCTGGGTCAAAAGTGTGCAAGGCAAATACCCTATCCACTGTGCTATCACTATGGCCCTAGATTTCTATTATTTTAATGCCAAACAAGAAAAGTTACACAGAATTTTTTGTTACCTAAATCACTCTAAATATATGTATTATGTTCAGATACCAAGGACCTAGCCCTTTTCTCTGGTGAATTTAAAATTATCCACTATGTGGAGTAAAAGTCCATGGACTACTAATGTCAGATGTGGGTGATGAATAAATGTTTATGCACTAATTTCTAAAAATTTGATGTTATTTCTGTTACCAAGTTATCATCACGCCTCACTACAACTTAACCAACTAGAAAAACCAGTGAAAATCCCAAAATTTAGCATTAAAAGGCAAATTTCCTGTACAAAATTCATCTTATAGGATCACAAGTTACTTTAAATTTTAATTATTTAACATAGTAATCTTCTAAATTTTTACAAAATGTTTTCAGCATTAACCATATCAAAGAAATTATCATGGATGTTTTGTTGCAGTTAGAGAAACACAAGAACTGTTGTAAAGGGGAATAAATGAGGGACACAACTTAATTTTATATGAAGAGTAATATTTTAGTACATTATTTAAAATTCTAATTATGTCATGTCCATGTTTGTATACATAATAAGGAAAAATATTAAGTCATAAGTAAAAATATATGTATTTTTCTTAGCATAGACTAATTAGAGATATTTGAAAGAAGTCACTAAGGAGATAATTTCACTCTTTTGTAAACTGCTTAAAACTTGTCATAAAATTAATTATACATATAAATAACAGAGGCTTGTATACATGTAGCCAGCATCAATTCTATTCCTGCTATTGCATAGGGTCCCAAAGCACCACCAGGAGTGATCCCTCAACACAGAACCAGAAATTGGTACTGAGCACTAGTAGGCATTGCCCAGATCTCCCCACCCCAATTATTTTAAATTAAATACTGACTGTTTTTTCATAGATTAAAATGTCAATTAAATCTCTTATAGCCCTTTGAAAATATTTGAATTTGTTAAATATCTATCTCTATTATAGAAATTATTTTATAAAATATCCTTCTAACCAACTCATTCTCACAACTTTGTGGCCTTAATTTATTTAAAATGTGTATAGTTTTGTGAAATTTAGTCAATGAGAACAAAATCATATAACTGAGATTTGGATAAAAAACATGATCTATCTATGGGTTTTAAGAAAAATGAAAGACATTCTTGCAATGATAACTTTCAGACACGAAAGAGAAAAGATCTGGAAGTTACAGCTCACCTCGTGAAGCTCACCACAAACAGGGATGAGTTTAATTAGAGAAATAATTACGTTTTGAACTATCCTAATAATGAGAATGTACGAGGGAAATAGAAAACCTGTCTAGAGAGCAGGCGAGGTTTGGGTGGGGAGGAGGGAGATTTGGGACATCGGTGATGGGAATGTTGCACTGGTGATGGGTGGTGTTCTTTACATGACTGAAATCCAAACACAATCATGTATGTAATAAAGTTGTTTAAATAAAAAAATTAAAAAATAAATTATAAAAAAACATGATATATATTGTCTCTCAAAAATTATCTTGTTAAAATAATATGCCTTTTATATGCCTTTTTCTGAAGTATACTTTGATTTACATTGAGTTAGAGTTAAAAATATGGTTAGTAAATACTGTCAGTGTTTTGATTGTATAGTTTCTACTCCATTTGTGCAAATATACTAATTATTCCTGAGATTTGTATTATTATTTAGTCTTACTTCTAATAATAATTTTAAAAAATATGTGAATTCATATACAGAAGATTGATGTCCCAGCGTTCAGTACTACTATTACATATTTAATAGTCGAGAATGGGGCTGGGACAATAGTACAGAGGCTAGGTCACTTACCTTACACAAGCCAGACATGGGTTTGATCCCTGGAATTTAGTCTTACAAACCCTGCCAGGATAATTTCTGAGATCAGAGCCAAGGTTAAGCCTTGACATCATTGGGTGGACCCCCCAAAATAAAAACTAATAACCTTGGAATGGTGATCCTCTGACAATTCACAATTATGTTAGCCCATGTAAAAACTATTCTTCACACTCAAATGTCTTCACCTTCTTCCCTGAATTTTTTTCTTTGACTATGTCCTTATATTGAAAAATTTCATTGGATTTGATCCAGTTATCCAGGTTCTCAATCTTGGAGTTATTCTATTATGCTCTCACCTGGGTTCCAAATCCTTGTTAAACAATATCTAAGAATATGGTCTCTCCTCCATCAAACCCATATTATTTCAGGAACTAACTGCCTAAAAAAAAATTGGGGCTGGAGCAATAGTGCAGTGGTAGGGCATTTGTCTTGCACACAGCTGATCCAGGATGGACCTCGGTTTGATCCCCGGGGTCCCATATGGTCCCCCGAGCCAGTAAAAATTTCTGAGCATATAGCCAGGAGTAACCCCTGAGTGTAATTGGGTGTGGCCCAAAAACAAAATAAATAAAAATTGAAAGCATAACAAAATTCCACTATTTGTATAAAAAAATAAAAATCGCCAAATATACCAAATATATAGATAAAATAGAATGCTCACATAAATGCAAGTGGGAATGTGAACTGGTACAATCTGAAATTACTTTGCAATATAAACTAAATCTGAATTGAAGTACATTGTAAAATCCAGCATCTCCTCTATTAAATATATTCTCAAAATGACAGGGAATGCTTTCACAAATAAAAAGTCTGTTTTCTTCAGAGTTATGAATAACAGAAATAGAAGCACTCATAAATATTAAAAAGACATAGGAGCATGCTCTAATTTCAACTTTCCATGACCATAATATAATTAATAAAATAGAATCATTAAGTTTAACTATAATAAATTATGTTTTAGCATCAGATTATATAACATCCAATCGTACTAATTAAATTTAGCAGTAAGGGCATTAACCAATAATTTTCTGTTTTAGTGTCCTCTACAATTCCTGCTAGCTTTTTGGCAACCACTCAAGCTATTATAACTGCATTCTTTGTACTCATTCACTCATTATTTTTACATCTCTCAGTTTTATATTCTGTCTTAATTTTTACTTCACTATTTCCCAATTATATGTTATATTTACCCTGTATACTGTTATTTTTGTACATTAAAGTAGAGTCTATATAAGTTAAAGAAACTCTTTTTGGGAAATTTCTAAAAAGTACTTTCAAAGATAAAGGTATAGTCAGAGTAAAAATAATAAATCAAATTGTTATATTATAAGCAAGATTTTTTATTTCTGCTATCAATAAATGATAATCAGTGTTTGTCATAATTCTGGTTGTGTAGTTTATAATATGTGAATTATTCCTATGATATCTTTATCATTTAATCTTAGGTCTAATCATCATAAATAAATGTAAATCAATATACAAAAGAATGGTGTTCAGGACCCTGAAGCCTATAAATAACCTATCTATTTGTCTTTTATACTTTTAACATGAATCAGAACACATTTTTCATAGATAGAATACAGCATCAAATAACTTGCTGTCATAATTTACTTAGTCAATAGTTTGAATTACTTGTGTTGAAAGTTAGTTGAACAATGTTATACATATCAATTCTTTTAATTGTGACAGAAAATCAAATAACATGTGCTTTATTGCTGTCGAATAATCCTGGATATTTTTTTGTCAACACATCCACTGTGAAGAATGGATTTCAGTTAGAGTATTTATTCTGCCTGTTTTGTTTGTAATGAATCATTTTGAAAGTGTCATGACATTTTTGCTCTGTTAGATAATCTGTATTTTTCCATAATATTCATTGCAAGTCTATGAATTATTATATTAGTATACATAATATTATAATATTATATTATTTTATTATATATAGCTAATAAAAGTTATTGTTTAACAAAAAAACATGAGGGGCTGAAGCAGTAGCACAGCAGATAGGGCATTTGCCTTTACGCAGTCAACTTAGGTTCAAACCTCAGCATCCCCTATGATCCGCTGCCAGGTGTGACTCAAAAAAAAATCCCCCCCACACACACACACACAAAAGACGAGGAAAATTAGGTATGAAAAAATTGTGAATTTGGACTTAAATGATGTAGTCCAGCTAGGTTCCTTCAGGCCAGGCTTGCTCTGTGTACCAGAAACTGCTAGTGCTCCAAAAGAAAAAAAGAAAACCTAATAAGCTGTCTCTGCTTTTAAGGAGAATAGCTCAAGAATAACAAGTAATTTCTATAGCTAGATCCCGTTTACTGTGTGAACCCAGAGCACAGAATGACTAAAATGGGAGATTTGAAAAATCACTAGTGATAAAATTCAAGGTAGACCCTAGGGCACGACTGGAATTCTTTACAGTGGATCACCATTTGGCCAAAGAAGAGTAAGATTCAGGCAGAGGAAAGGCTCATGGAGGGTATGATGGACCTTCCCTTTCCAAACAGAGAATCTCCAGATAAGAGAAAATCATCTTATTTTTAACACCAAATAGCCGCAAAAACTACATCCCATCCATTTCAGTGTGTAAATCAAATAATGGCATCAGAGCACTCCAGTAATTCTGCATTTATTTGAATTGGAAGAACTTTCTGAAGAAATTTATCTCCTGCCAGAAAACTGAATTTATTATTAAAGCCATTAAAGAGAGGCGCTTAAGCAGAACAATTGCAAGTGTGTCTGTCAGTACGCTTTGAAACCCGCTAAAGGGCCTTTTACTCCAGGTTTAATAATCCAATTAAAGGCTACAGAGTTAGACTTTATGGAAGGAAAAAATGCTTTTCTCTTTTGTTCCAAAATTTTTCTTTAGTCTCACGCTGATATTTCAAGACAATTTACGTTAAATGCAATGTGGTTTTTATCTTTTCAATTGTGTGATTTGGCTTATTCAAAGACTGAATGAAAGTGAAGAGAATGGGGGAGGAAGGAAAACTTTCAATTTAACATGTCATGTACTATTTTTATTTAGGTTGGATTTTTTAAGCGACAAATATTTTTAAGAGCTTTCTGGCAATCGCCCATGTTTATGTTAAGATCAGGTTATCTTAGAATCCTTGCCATGTTCTGCATGATAACCTCTCACTAACTAAAAATTTCAGCAATAACTAAAAGGTGTTTGACATATGAGGTTGATTATTGTTAATAAAAGCTAGGTTTTTGCTAGATATATTGCACTAAAGAATTTTATTAATTGTTCTTAAATGGAATATTATTTTTAAGGTACAGGAATTAGAATGTTGTAACCATAGGAATGTACTTTGAGAACATCATGCTAAGTGAAATGAGCCAGGCAAAGAAAGCAAATACTACATGGATTAACATATATGTACAATATTTCAGAAAAAAAATGCTAAAGACATAGGAATATGGAGTAAAACAGTGGTTGCCTGAGGCTAGTATGAGAGTAAAAGTGTAATAAAAATAAAAGGGTACATGTTTTCAGCAGTAAAAGACAAATAATGTCTAAGGAGCTAAGTAAACTATAACAGAATAATGAAATTGTATAGCTTACATTTTCTCACCAAAAAATTTAAAAAGTGAGATGATTAATGTATTCATATTTCTCAAAAGATGAGTATTTCTTTCAAAATATACATATAAAGTGTATATATTATGCTATACATTTAAATGTTATAATTTTTAATGAATAAGTGAAAATCAAATAATTCATAATTTGGGTTTCTAATGATTAGTTATTAAAAATGTTGAAAATATATGATCCTTCAAAATAATACTTTCATTTTCATGGGTTTTTATGCAAAACATTTTATGTGAAAACCAAAGTCAGCAAACAACTTAACATCTGACTGAAAGGTGTCAGATAATATATGATATATACCTAATAATGTATATAAAATATCAATCAGTTATTTACATTATGTATGTACATATACCTATACAGACTGTACAAAATTATTAAAACACATAAGAAATATACATTTTTGTCATTGTAGCCATATACTTACAAATTTTGCCATTCCAATGTCCTTTATTTTTTTAACTTCAAATTTAAATCTATGATAATTATTCTTTGCCTAAATTAAGAATATTCTTTAAGAACTGGAATAATAGTACAATGGGTAGGACATTTGCTTTGCACTCTTGTTGACCCATGTTTGATCTCTGATGTCCCATATGATATCTCAAGTTCACCAGGATTAATTCCTAAGCACAAAGCAAGGACTAACCCTAAGCCGTCACTGTTGTGGCCAAAAAACTAATATATATGATTTAATATTTCTTTAGTTTAGATCTATTGGGGAAACATTTTTTACTTTCTACTTGAAACCATCTTGTTTTCTTTTAAAAATTAAGGATACTTATAATTAATATAGAATAATTGACTATCAGATATTTGTTTTTGCTACTTAAAGAAATATTTTATTATTAATATAATTATTGCTGAATAAAGATAATATACATTTTACTTTTTCTGCTTAGCATACTGCCTCCTTGTCTCTTGTTTTCAATAGTATAATTTCACTATGACTAGATATGATTTTCTTTGAAATTATCCTATACTTCTTCCTAATGTAATTTAGAAACCTTTCTCAGTCACTCTTAAATGTAGTTTCATCTCCTCTTTCTGCTCATTCTGGAACTCTAATGATAGAAATGTTAAACTTCCTCATCATATCTAATTCTATTTACATTTTTCCTTTTGTTTTCCATTCTGGCTTTTCAATGCTTCAAACGAAATATTTATTTCTGATTTATCTTCCAGTACATTTGAAGTTCTCTTCAGTTGTGATTAATAAATCTGATGATAAACTATTAAATTTGTTTTAGTTATTATCTTTTTATCTTAGAAAACTGATTTAGTCTTTTATTAGGTCTAAAATTTCTTTTTTAGTTAACTTACAAAATATGTTGATCTTATTTTTAAATATCATTTGATAATTATCATTTTAATATCTTAAACTTATGTGAACATATGCTTCTTTCCAAATGCTTTTCTCTTGACTTTCATTCAAGTCTTATCTTAATATATTATGTTACTTTAGACTGAGAGGCAAATATGGTGAAATTTCTGAATGATGTTATTTATAATTTCTTTTGGCTAGCAGAAATGAGGAAAGATCACAATAATTTAATCAGGTTTAGAAACTAATCCAAAACTGTGTTTCTATCATTTTGAGGAATGGCTTATTGCTAATAAACTCCTATCTAGCAATTTCCTTTTGGATTTTCCAACTCTAATTTTTGCCCTCTAACATTTTGAGACAACTAAAATCTCTACTATTTCCTATATGATAAGCCAAGTTTTTAGTTTCAGCTTCTCAATTAAGTAATTTCAAATAAGTACTTTCAAATAAGTAATTGTCTAAATAAGAAACTGACTCCAAATATTGGATTTATTTTGATGTATTTCCTTGTGCATCCTCACTTGAAATTTTGCAATATCTCTGATGGCATTAAATATATATATATAAATATTATATATTTATATTACTAAAATTGATATCTGTAAATTTTATTCTTATGCATTAGATCGACTACAAAAATGTCATTCTATATGGGCTCTCTCCCCATGCATTCTCGTAGTTCTGGCAGCAGAAAACACATCCCATAAAAGCCGCAGTATCAGCAATGTTCCTGAAATTCCTGGACCGCGCAACCACACATGCCAATTTTTTTTAACACTGTTATCCCCATAGAAACATACTCACTTAGATGCCAATATATAGTTAAAGTTGCCTAACATTCAGAAACAAAAGACATAATAGATTAATTACCTAGCAACAAGAGTGTACTAGACCTTTTGACAATGACCTTATTGTGAGATAAAATAATTTTCTTGTAGCTATATTCTTTTCTTTTTCTTTCTTTTTTCTTCTTATTTCAATTATAATAATTTACATTGAAATAAATGTATTATTATTAACTATGTCAACTATGTGACATGTTTTTCATATTTTAAAAAGTCACTCAAAGGCCTTAGTGATAAAAAAAAAGGGGGTTTTCTTGAAAGTGGTTGAAAGGGCATGATCCCCAAGCACTGTATTTTTCCCCCCACGCACCATCAAAAGTGATCATAGAGGCAGGACTAAGCTCTAAGAATAGCCAGATGTGGCTCAAAAATAAAAGCAAAACAAAAAAAATGCCTATCAAAGAACTTGTACTAATACACAATCAACTCATTGTATATCCCATGACTTACTTTCCTGTATATATTGTCTTATTCATGTCCTTTAAAGAATTGAAAATATTAAATTCTTCTGTTTAATAAATAATACAATTATTTATTTATTATTTTAATTATTTGTTTTTCCCAACTAGAAAATAATTTCATGACAACAGGAATGTGATTCTCTTGATGAGAGTCAAGATAAACTGCTGCTACTCAACAATTATTAACTAACTGAATAATTAAATTAATTAATTATTAGACAGGAGATTTAAGAGGTGCATTCCAGAAAGAGAAATATACAAATTAAAATATAGTTAATCACCCAGCCCACCCTTGGAAAACCCAACAGCCGTCCCCAACCACCATATTTCTGGCAGAAAAAGAGCCCACTCCTCCACCAAGCGCCAAAGGAAACTAATGGCCACAGATACTTCTCTATAGCATTTTCCAAAAGGTGGGATAGAAGCAGAAGCCCCTTTTGTCAAAAAGTACAACAGCCAAACAGTGTGTGTAGACTCTACACACTGACAGAAAAGATCCAGTTCCATAACTTAAGCTTTTCAAATTTCTAAGCCACCAAATACAGACCATGAGGCCATATTTCACCTCAATATTTTACAGTAGTGTCAGCCCAGTACTATCATAGAAAATCTGATGAAAAGTTACAAGTATTTTGCCAATCTTAGTGAGCTTAAACAGTAACACAGTTTACTCAACTAGCATCAACCCAGAGCCCAGCAGTAAATCCTTAGACACTATCTCTCCATACATGGGATATTCAATCTACTTGACTATCTGAACCATGTTCCAGGACATGTAATGGGTTTGTCTTCTAATAGTAAGGGAGAAATGTGCCCCGAAGCTAACCTGAGACAGAGCATGTGAAAACACAAAGAGCCAATATTTGTAGTCTGATTGCAGTATATACTCTAGGCTTTGATGGCAAGAAAGCATAGCAAGTTTGTACCTTTCTGAACCTCATCTCATTAAAGAGGAGGTAACCTATGGTACATCTGAGCTACTAAAGCTTTTCCCAAGTACTAACTGAAGACCATTGTTCCAAAATGTGGGACAAAATGTGGAATGAAAATATTTTACTTGGGGCCGGAGAGATAGCATGGAGATAAGCTGTTGTTTGCCTTGCATGCAGAAGGACAGATCCCGGCATCCCATATGGTTCCCCTGAGCCTGCCAGGAGCAATTTTTGAGCATAGAGCAAGGAGTAATTTTTGAGCGCTGCCAGGTATGACATAAAAACAAAAATAAAAAATTTTTTACTTAATTTTACAGAAGAGTTATTTTTGTACTATAATATACTGGTCAGTAATAAGAAAAATACTGAGATTATTATTTTGTTATCTTAAGAATTTAAGAGTTGGTTGGTTGACTCAATTTAATTTGCACTCAATGAGGCTCAATCATTGGTCTTCTGGCAAGTCTAGTTGGGACAACAAGTTCACACTCCAAACTAAACTGTGACAGCAAGATTCTGAAAGAGAGAGCAAAACAGCACATGGCTTCTAGAGAAGACTCTGAACTGACAAATTATCCCACTAACCAATAGGCCAACGTCAGAGTCACAGGCTTAAGTAGAGGGAAATTAGATTCCACCTTAAAATGCATATCACAAGAAAGAGAAGAAAATGAACACCATTTTTAAAAAATTAATCTGAAACAGTTTCATTTTCCCAAAATTACTTTTTTTCTCAATATACCATAATATCTTTAGAAAAAAGAATAACAGCAACCAATTTCTTAGTTTTTTTAGGAATGCTCTTAGATTTAATAATATAGTATTTTAAAGTTGCCTGGAGGTCTAAAGATTCATGTTCTGAGAATATGTTTAAGACTTATAACTTTAAATTTCCTGAATTCGGACGGACACTGTCAAGAAAATAAAAAAATTTAATAACAGAATCAGAATTAGATAATTTTTTAGTTAACTGATTTGCCATTGTCTGGATTAGTTACTTTTTCCCTTTTTTCTTACTTTTTTAAATTAATGTTTATTTCTCATTATCATTATTTCAAAGCCCTTACAATTGATAAGTAAAATAAAGCATAAACAAATTATATGTAATTGCATATCTCAGGAAATAATTCACACATTTGAAATGATTTTGAAGGTCTGGACCAAGTTATGACCAAGTGAACTCTTATAGAGTCAGTTCGTAGGCACTATCAGGTGCACACAACATGCTTTACTATGCCCGATTAATCATCCACTGCCCACTGTATTCCAACAAGATGAAGCAATTCTAGCAAAACAGAAACCTTCTAGGTATAAGATTCAACCAAATCTCTCTTGGTAATTTTCTACCAATTAGTAGTGTATTAACTAAAAACCTTATTTTCATAAATGAACGTACACGGGAACCAGTTCCACACATTTTGGCAATGAAAGCTTTTCCTTCAAATGAAAAGTTTCGTTACATAATTTGGGTTTATATCATTTAAGCTATAGTTATATATTTCCCAAATAAATAATAATCAGTGACACCTGCTGTATCACAGTGGTGCTAAAATTCAATCAGAATTTGCTTTCTTAACAAAATGCATCTTTCACACATATGACATGGTGT
Source organism: Suncus etruscus (assembly GCF_024139225.1). Lineage (NCBI taxonomy): Eukaryota > Metazoa > Chordata > Mammalia > Eulipotyphla > Soricidae > Suncus > Suncus etruscus. The sequence continues at coordinate 70,964,317 of NC_064851.1, read as the reverse complement.
CACTTTAAAAGATATAAGATCTTCTAACTCTGTTATAGAATGTTTTTTCGTGATTTTACTGTTCTGTTAGTATAAGGTCCATATTCTCATGTATATCATACATGCATATTAATACATATCACTCATACCATCTGGCTTCTTTTATCTAACATCATTTTCTGTCAAAACTGCACATTCCTTACTTCTAACTGCACCTCTCCATTCTAAGAATGTACTAAACTAAAGACATATCATATCTTTCAATCTTTAAACTGCTATTCTTGGGAATGATAGTACAGCAGGCAGGATGTTTGCCTTGCATGCATCTAATCCTGGTTTTATGTCCGGCATCCTGTATGGTCCCCAGAGCACCTCCAGGAGATTTCCAGAACATAACCAGGTATAGCAAACAAACAAAACAAAAATACAAAAATGTAGTTTCAGTTGCTCATGAAATTGATAAATACTTAAGGTGGTTTAGGTATAGAGACAAATATTCAAAATTTTTCTGAGAGTCTAAGTTGTTTAGATTCAGAAATATAGTGCAATGGAAAGAGCATTTGCCTTGGAACACTGCCAACCTGGGCTTGAACCCCAGCATACCATATGCTCCCCCAAGTACACTAGTTAGGAACCAGAAGTAACCCCTCTGCACCACTGAGTTTCTACCAAACACAAGAAAATAGTCTAAGTTGTTTCTCATTTAATTTAAAATCATTTGAGAGCATTCAAATTTGTTTGTGATAAGACATGACTTTCTATTTGAATGGGAAATGCACATTAAATCCTGATACTTCTGCTTCCAGCTTACTTCTAAAGCTATATAATGTCAACAAAAAGGTGAATTTTTATTAAAAATTTATTGATAAAAATGGTTAAATCCATTAACTCTGAGTAGATAGTATTACATAGCCCAAAAGTTCAAAAAGTCAAATGACCATGAAAATTCAAGTCATTTTTCTGAAAGAATTTTTCAGACTTTTCTCTAACCAATAGGACATATAAGTTGCATCAAAAAAAGAAAACTAAAAGCTTGTAATTTAGAAGAGAAAGAATTGGCCCTAAACAGCCATGTCATTAGCAGAGAGAGCCTTCAAGCAATCCCATATCTCCTTGGGTCCTCATTAAAGAGTTGTTATTTTTTTAGTAAGAACCACATTAAAGGTCAGTCTACTTTGTTCAGTAAATTGCATGTGGATATTGGTTTATATTCTGTTATGAGAAGAACTTGCACTGATCTCCAAAGTTCACTTTTTGAAAATAAAAGAACATTGCTAGCTTCTTAGTGAAGTTAGCAGTTTTGCTTCAGTTTCTTCTGATGAGTCAGGTGAATGGCCCAAGCTGAGAACAGATGAATGATGGACAGATGATGGGCTGATGTAACCAGTGTGTTCAGAGAAAGAAATAGAAGCATCTGCTGACCTTCTGGCTCAATATATACATATCTGTGTGTGTCAGCTAAATGGAGAGAAAAAGAGCTGACGTCCTGCTTTTTGAAACTGACCCTACATATCTTCATTCACTTTTACTATAGAGTAACCTATTTACTAATCTTTAAAAACATGTCTCTTTTTAATGATGTCATTCCATGTTACACAAACGTTCAGTATTATTAAGCAAGGATTTTGGAAGTACTCCAAAGCTTATGCAGATCAAATAGAAATTAATTGCAGTACTACAATTGGCATTGATTTTTTTACACTTCATAGTTTTATTAAGCACTTTTCACAAATATAAATAAATGGTTCACTTCAGCATTTAGGCAAATACAATTTGTTCAGTGTGGTCATTTGAGCTAGTACTTAAAGATAACTCATTTTTTAATATTAGCCAATGTATTCAATGAGAACTAGAAGTTAATAACATAGAAACTAGCTATGGGTATCAAGGAGCTGGAGTAAAACTGAGGGTAGGGATCTTACCTTGCAAAGAACCAACCTGGGTTTGATACCCGGTTCCATATGATTCCCCCAGATCACCAGAAGTGACCCTTGAGTGCAGAACCAGGAATAAGATCAGGAGTGGTCCCCCAAAAAACACCAAAAAATATCAAGTTCTTTTCTTTCCTGTTTTTTTTGTTTGTTTGTTTCTTTGTTTTGTTTTTGGTTTTGGATTTGGGGCCACAACCAGCATCGCTCAGGGGTTACTCCTGGCTTTGCATTCAAAATAAATCCTGGTAGGCTCGGGACACTATTTGGGATGCTGAGGATAGAACCCAGGTTGGCTAAGTGCTAGTCAAACGCCCTACCCAATCTATAGGCCTTACTTACTTACTTTTTTCCTTCCTTCTTACCTTCCTTCCTTTTTTCTCTTTCTTCCTTGTCTCTTTACTTCCTTCTTTCTTTGCTTCCTCCCTTCATTTCCTTTTTCTCTCTTTTCATTTACTTTCTTCTTCCTTTCTCTGCTTTCTTCTTTCTCTTTGCTTTCTAGCTATCTTTTCTTTCTTTCACTCTCCTTCTTTTGCTCTTGCCCTTTCTTTCTCTTTCTTTTTCTGTTTGACGATTAAGGGCTTTTCTAGCCTTGTCCTTAGGTGTTTGCTCAGTATAAAGTTCCTTAAGCTAGAAACTAACTTTACATATGCTATAAAGGGAACTATTTATCAATAGTATAAGCTTTTATAGGAATCTCAAAAGAAGGTTTTGAAACAGATTCTTAGAGAAAAATGTATCAGCAGCTATAGACACAAATAGAAAACAGATTGTTTTAAATCACTGAAAGGCTTAGGGGAGGGATAACTAGAATTATTTTCTTTTATATATATTCATTATTATATATTTTTCAGGATCACACCATCTTGATTACCAATAAATTTAAGTTATATTTTTAACTTGGAGAACAATAAATTATGCATTTTAACTGTATTTGAAAACAGAGTTCCTCTAAAAGCAAACAATATTTCAAACAATTGCACCAAATTAGAAGCAGAACAATTCATGAAATATGAGTTCTGTCTTAATCTCATAATAAAAAAGTACATCATTACAAATTCTTGAAAGAGAAACAAAAAGCTTACAAAATACACTGGGATATATATTTTTGAATATGATAAACTTGTTTCAATATTTTAACAGAAATGGAACTCTCTTTGCTCTAGTATTGTTGACAAAATTCTAAGATGATTCCCAAGGTTCATATAGCAACCCTATATTAGCCCCTATCTTTAAGTGTAGAGGGGACTTGAAAATGTGATTTTAAAAAGCATTCCTGTAACTAGATTGTCTAATATGCTAAACTGAAGTTTTTTGACTAAAAGATAATTCCATGGATGCACTCATGCTTTGAAGGTGAAAAATCTGGATTCAATCCCTGCAGCTGTATGATGCCTTGAGTGCCACATGAATTGATCCCTGAGCACAGAGCCAGGAATAGTGCTTGACCATTACTGGGAATGACCCAATAACAAACAAAGCAAAGTGAGGATATTTGTAGATATAATTAAGGTTCCATCTGTTTTGGTTAAATCTCATTAAAAGGTAGATATTCTAACTGGGACTACTCTTTTTATTCAAAAAAAGCTGACATCTAAATAGAGGAGAAAAGGAAGATTGGACCAAATAAAACTGCACAGCCAGAAACCTAACTCAACAAGAAGCAAAAGTTTTCCACCAGAATCTGAACACTTCTCGAAGGGCGGAGACTGCCTGCCAAGCACTTTTCAAAGCGGCTGCCATCCAGATCTAACTGGGACTACCCTAGTCAGATGAGCCTTTTATGAAAAAAGAAATAAAAATACTCTAGAGATTAGAAGTAGAAACAGTGAGTTTCTACAGCCAGCTTTGTAGGAACAGAGCCAAGATTTAAACTACAAGTAGAGAGTTCCACCCACTGGAAGCTGGAATTCCTGTTCTGCAAACAAGTAAATTCTGCCAAAATAAATGAGCTTTGAAGACTCCAAATCATAAATGAGATTTACTGCATACCCAGCTGACATCATGATTTTAACTTAGTGAGCCCATTATGAGCGCTAACTTATACCTGAATTCCTGATCATAAAAGCTGTGAAAAAATTACCTATTTTGTTTTCAGCTACCCAATTTGTAATTAGCAAAAAATCTAAAAACTGATTTATTTACTGGTAGACTTATAGTACTATAATATAAAATATAGTTTGCAATGCATATATACTATGTACTATGGCATGAAACCAAGACATAAGAATTTATAAACCTAAATAAAACCATTTGATCTTTCAAAGACGTAAATTTCAAGTAATCTGATAAATACAAGGCAATCAACTGCATTATTATTAACAAATAATTCAATACTAAATTCAAATAGAATTCATAAAATATACATCTGTAGAATTCTTTTTTAATGTCTTTATTTAAACACCTTGATTACAAATATGATTGTAGTTGGGTTTCAGTTATGAAAAGAACACCCCCCTTCACCAGTGCAACATTCCCACCACAAATGTCCCATATCTCCCTCCTCCCCTCCCCACCCCCACCTGAACTCTCTCCAGACAGGCTTTCTACTTCCCTCATTCATTCACTTTGTTAGGCAAGTTCTCAATGTAGTTATTTCTCTAACTGCACTCATCACTCTGCTGTGAGCTTCATGTTGTGAGCTAGACCTTCCAGCCCTCCTCTCTTTTGTCTCTGAAAATTATTGCAAAAAATGTCTTATTTTTCTTAAAACCCATAGATGAGCGAGACTATTCTATGTCTATCTCTCTCCCTCTTGCTTATTTCACTCAGCATAATAGATTCCATGTACATCCATGTATAGGAAAATTTCATGACTTTATCTCTCCTGACAGTGGCATAATATTGCATTGTTTATTGTACCACAGTTTCTTTAGCCATTCATCTGTTGAAGGGCATCTTGGTTGGACTGTGAGATTCTTATTAAGATAATAATAGAGGGGCCAGAGAGATAGCATGGAGGTGAGGCATTTGCCTTGCATACAGATGGACGGTGGTTCAAATCCCGGCATCCCATATGGTTCCCGAGCCTGTCAGGAGCAATTTCTGAGCGTAGAGCCAGGATTAGCCCCTAAGCGCTGCTGGGTGTGACCCCCAAAAAAAATTTAAAAAAGAGATAAATAATAGGTAAGAAATTTTGTCTCTTAAGGCACAAATGTTAACAATATTATAAAAACTAAGACAAAATATTTTTAACTTTATAGTGCCAATCAAAAACATAATTCAATAGCAGAGTACCTGTTATTTCTCCCCAGATTTCAGCCTAGCTTTTCATAGTAGATAAAAGAAAATACTATATTGAGAGACCTTTTTGTAGAAGAAGGTACTAAACCTCCAATTATATCTCAGGGAAAAAAAAGCCTCAATAGTTAGTCATCATAAAAAACGACAGATATTTTGAGATCAAGAGTCAGCCACCTGCCTGGTGCATAGAGTGAATGAAAGATAAAATAGAAAAATTATCCTATAGTCTGGGATGATAATATAAATGTGGTAAAAAATTATAGAGATTAATACATAGCATGCTCATAGTTTAAATTAATGGTTCTCAGAGTTCTTTTTATGAATCTCTCATAAGTGTCCCAGAAACTCCTATAAAGCCTGTAAAGTTTCATGTTGTATTCAGAGGTCTCTAGGAAAAAGGTAAATTATGAAGCAATCCTGAAATTTTAGACACTTAACATCAAATGCATGTGAGTATAAATATGTGTTAAATATATATATATGCACACATGAATAGACATACTTTTCTACAACATGATTATTTTGTATACTTCTTATCATCTTTGACCTTAATATTTGAATATTATGATAGTTGATCAATTAAAGTTCTAGCTTTGAAATATTTTTCCTCTAAGAGAGAAAAAAATCCAATAGCAAAATAATAATAAATTACAGGTAATAAAGGGTTTAAAACTTTTTAAAAATTTGAGGGCTGGAGTCGTGGTGCAAGTGGTAAGGCTTCTGCCTTGCCCATGCTAGCCTAGGACAGACCATGGTTCGATCCCCTCACATCCCATATGGTCCCCCAATTCAGGAGCGATTTTTGAGTGCATAGTCAGGAGGAATCCCTGAGCTTCACCAGATGTGGCCCCCCCAAAAAATTGAGTTTAAATGTTTAAAAAGTAAAATTTGATAGGAGATGAAAGAGATGTTTATAAGGAATTTAACCCTAAGAAAATTACAAAGATTGTAAAAGATTAGTTGTTCTTATATACGCTTTCTTGCCAATAGAGAACCATTTTAAATCAACATAATGATGTTCAAAGTACAAATTCACCACTGAAATGTAAAGTATTAGAAGATAGCTTTATGATTTAATACAAAGCTCACTTGAAGCTAATACAAATGAACAATACTGCAATTCCAAAATATGCTCATTCTTTTGATACTTATCAAGTGCATACTATATTTATGTATTGTATTAGTATAAAATACAGCCAAAAATTCAAAAGAAATGAAAAGATTAGGATCAAAGTGTAAGATATATTTCCATCATGGAAGGGAGTAAAACATATACTGAAATGTGAGCAGACATTCCAGGGAGGATTTCTGATGGAAAAAGGTATTGCTTCCTGGGAAAATATCTAAGGAAGTCAGAATTAAACGTACAGGGAGACTTGTTTTTCTGAAAACATTTTGTATGTTCTGGTCTAATTTTTCACTATAAGCAGAAATTATTTATTAAAATAAAGTAAAAAGACAGCATTATTTGCTATTACATATAATTGGGATTATAAAGCAGGTCATACAGAGCCACCCACATACAACTGTAGATATGTACATTTTATTAGGAAATTCAAGTTCCTATGAACCTTAGATACAAAGACAGTCCCATATTCTCAAACAAACAAAATAGAAAAAGACCCTGCATTTCCTATGGATTGCTCATCACCAGCCACCAATCACTTCTTTTGGTGCCTTTTTGGCTCTGACAACTTTGATATGATGATCATTGAATACTTAGGGATATTATCTCAATGTCAAAATAACTGAGGTCATGTGGGATAAAGAAACTTGTCTAAAATCTCACAGATGCTAAATAGGAAAGTGAACAACCACTTAGGATATTTGACACCCAACAACCTTGATGCTTGTGAGTTGGGGATGAAGTTCTGGGCAGTAAAATACCAAAGTCCAGGGTGGCAGTTAATAGCAGATAAGTGGAGAGAAGAAAGAAAGCAGCTTTAGATATGTGTCATCCTTTGGCACTTTTTGAACCCTCAAGGGTGAGCAAATTTATAGCCAGGGAAAAAAATCTATATTATGAACACTACCTTGTAAACCACAGTGTTTAAATAAAGTAATTTTTAAATCTTAAGAAAAAAGTACATTCAGAATTAATGATAATGAAACTAGTTAAAACATTGAATTTTGTTATACTATACTAGCTTTATATTGCTACTATAACAATTTAACTCATATTTAATTAATGCAGTTTAATTATTTTAAATTTCTTGAAGTCAGAATCCAAATGAGTCGTATCAGGCTAAAATCCAGCTGTTAAAAGGCTGTTTTCCTTCTGGGGCTCCTATAGGGAAAAAAATCTATTTTCTTCCCTGATGTGTGACTCCCCTTAAAACCAAGCCAGAAAATGCTCTTTGGAATCTTTTTCATGGTGTATCTCTCTGACATCTGTCTCCTGCTTCCTGTTGTGATTATGCAGAAACCATTTAAATAAGACAAGGCCATATTATTTGAAAGTCAACTGATTATCAACCTTTATTCTATCAACAACTTGATTTGTCTTAACACGTACTATATAATAAATAGAGTCTTTGAGGGGTCATTATTTTGCCAACTACATGTAGTTTGGATTTTATTTTTTTATTTTTGCTTTGGGGGCTTTTGGTTGGCCACACCCAGTGATGCTAAGTAGTTACTCTGACTGTGTGTTCAGAAATCGCTCCTGGCTAGGGGGACCATATGGGATGCTGGGGATTGAACCAGGTCCATCCTGGATCTGCCCAGTGCAAGAAAAATGCCCTACCACTGTGATATTGCTCTGGCCCCTACATATAGTTTTATGAAAAAATTTAATTACTTCAATGATATTGTAAAATGTTTTTCAGCAATTGTCAGGAAAATATATTGACATGATTTCTTGAAGTTTATGGGGAAATTCCTTTCTGAAGAAAATTCCTTTTGGAAAAAGGTCACTTTAGATATGTTTAGAGATTGAATAAAGTATACTAATTATTAATAATAACATGTGACTATTATACATTTTAAACCTTGTACATTTTCCTACTATCTCAACTTCTTCACATATGGTCTGTGAGCACCATACTCTGGTGATCAGGGACTCCAGTGGACTAGGAATAAACCTAGTTTATTTCCCCTTTTTGCCCTCTCTTGACTTCTGCACAACAACACTCAAAGCCACCAATAAAATCCTTTCATGGTTTGTGCTTTCTAACATCCCCCAAGCTCCAATACACCCAACAAATACACTTTTTATAATTATGGTGAGATATAAAATAGCACTCACTGGTCCAGGTTCCTATATCTAATTAATTGGCCATCTGCAAATAAAACAAGTGAAAGGAAAAATCTGATAGAATTGAAAAGGCTAAATGTTTAAAGAATTTATATTATTAAAGATAATAAATGAAGGAGCCATAGCAGTGGTGCAAGTGATAAGGTGTCTGTCTTGCCCTCGCTAGCCTAGGATGGACTGCAGCTTGATCCCCAGGTATCCCATATGGTTCCCCAAGCCAGGACCGATTTCTGTGTGCATAGCCAGGAGTAACCACTGAGCATCCCCAGGTATGCCCCCCAAAATAATAATAAATAAATAAAATTAATTGGAAAGATGCAATAAAAATTAATAAAATTATCCTAAATTTTTTCTAGCAAGAAACATTGATAGGTAGTGATAACAAGTATCTTGAAAAAAATGGAAAGAAAATGTCCAAATTGAGAACTCAATGCAGATGTGTGGATATTTATATGTGTATTCTAATTGCAGCAAGTTTGTCCAAATACTTGAAGTTTACCCAAACACTGAGTTATTATGCAGCAAATCACAATTTTTCAGGTGTGGCATGGGGTAGCATTCAGTTATTAGTTTCGGTTCAATGCCTATAGCCTTAGGAACAAAGAAGTTACATTCTATGCACATTTAAAAAGCAATTTCACAAGCTTAAAATGCCAACAGTTTCCCATAAATGTTGCTGTAATTATTTTAAATCAACTAATAATATTCCAGTAAAAAGAAAGTGAATTAACTCTGTTGTGTCCAACTTCATTTCAGAGAACAATAGCTGGATGAATTTTTTTCTTAATTTTATTTTCAGTTTTCATTTTGAATCTAGGAAGCATTGCTGCTCAATTATTAGTATAGTTTTCAAGAAATCTTCTTTGGCAGGATTTAAGATGTTTCAGTTGATTTACCTATTACTGGCTAATGTTGAAGATTAGTATTCTACTGAGATATATAAAGCATTTCTTCTGTGGGTTAAAAATCTCTAATCTGATCATTTCTACCTGCATAGGAAAATTGGAAGAGCTTATTTGACATTCAAATCGCTTAGCATTTCATTGTTAACCTGTATAGTGTTTCCTTTCGGAGTCACATTTTCACAAATTAAAATAATGAGAAAATATTACTTATGCAAATACAAAGAAAAGTCTAAAATAATGATCTGGTAAAAGCTTTATTCATAAAAGCATCATAACTTCTGAATAAGCAAACATATTTACCACTAGTGACAATCAAGTTTTATTCGTTTTTTATGAGTTTGCATTTGGTTTTTTATAGAGACTTCTTATAATCTGGTTTTATAGTGACAGTGGATGAAATGTACTTGGATGGGTTTTTCATGCTGCACATCAAGATCTCTGCTTCAGTGGTTCTCTGTAGCTTCTACAGACGGTTATAGTCATAGGCTGGTTGCAGTAATTGAGTTTTGTCTTGTTCTGAAGACAAACAACAGACTTCTTTCACTGTCATTCTGGGCTCATCAAGTCCAAGAATGGACTAAATGGTTAAAATGGACTAAATGGTCAAAGTAAGTAAGTAAGTAAGTAAGTAAGTAAGTAAATAAATGAAACCATTGTTTTGTTGCTAGAAAATCAATTAACCAGATTAAAGAGACAGTATAGCTGGTTCAATCTCAAGCACCCCAAATTGTTCCCTGAGCTCTCCCAGGAATAATCTCTGAACAGTCATTAATAAATTTCATAGGGTATAGCACAAAAAGTGAATGGAAAAACAATCAACTGAATATGATTGATGAATATGCAAATTCAAATTATTCAAGTTTTATTATATGCTTGAATATTTTATAGTAACATATTAGAGATATGGGCTGGTAAGATAGTACAGGGACTACTGTGCTTGTCATACACATTACCTACCCGAGTTTGCTCTCCAGCATCCCATATGATCCTCCAAGTACCACTAAGAGTGTTTCCTGAGTGCAGTGCCAAGAGTAACCCTTGAGCATCCTCGGTGTGGTCCAAAAATCAAAAATAGAAAAAAGCATTAAAAATTAACATGTTAGAGAGAATTAAGATCAAATATAAAAATATTTACATATTTATTGATATTTATATATTAATACTATTTTCTCACTTGAAACCTTTAAATTTCTGAAAACAGATGCCTGAACCTCCTACTCCTTGATCCTAAATTCTCATCATTCCTTCTTACTTGGCCAAATCCTGCTTGCCAACATCCACATTTACCCTCTCACCCCAGGAAATCAACCCTCCAACTGATTCTTGCATTTCTGAAAAGAGGCCTCATAAAAATTTCCTATGCTAAAACTGCCCATAGTTAACACAGAAATCATTCAGGCTTTTGTCAAGTGCTAGATCTCTCTGGGAGTTCCTTCACACAATCACCTACATATGTTTATTCTACCTGGTCCTCCATGTTCACTTCCTTTACAGCTTGTCTACTCCACTGTGCCTTCCCTACAACATCATACTCCAAGCTTTTCAGTTTAATCTTTTCCATTTAAGTAGCACTACTTTCAAGTTTTTCTCAAGTCTGTTGATAGAGATGATCACTCAATGAATCTCTGAGTGTAGATATAAATTTCTTACATAACCCAATATAAGTAGTTAGACTATAGTGTATAAAAGATTGGCCACAGAGGAAAAGGAAAGTAAAGCTTAAATATTCAAAACACTGCACTAATGTTTATTAAAAATTCAACCAATGTTTACTGATTTTTTTGTTGGAGACAGTTTGGCATAACTAAAAGCCCTTTATACTAAAATCAAAATGGAGTCTCTGAAAGTCTGAGCAGAAGTGCCTACGTGACAATTAGCAGGCTGCCAGCCTGAGCTGCTAGCAAGATGTGGCCTTTGCCCTTGGACCTAAAGAAAAGAGGAGTCATTGCATTCCTCAGAGCTAGGGGAGTCAGCCACAGGCACCAAGATGTTCCCATAAAGATAGAGGCTGGTGGGCCTGGGCAGAGATTAGATCTTATACTTTGTTGCTCTAACAACTTGGGCCTCATGATTGATGAATGCCAGCTTCGTGATGTACAGCCTTGTTAATTTTGAAAAAACATGATGTGCCTGTGGAAAGTTACAATTATTCCAAGAATGCCTTGCCCCTTTCTCTTTGTTTGGCCTGACTATAAAAGGCTATCTCCCTCCCCAAATAAACGGACTCTTGATCGGAGCTTTTCGCCTTGAGTCTCCTTGTCTTCCCAAACCCCTCTTTTCTTTCAGACTGGAATCCACTTCATGAATCGTGAATAACTGTTGTGGTCTCCAAGCCTCTCCCGCGGGTCGGGATTGAGGTCCCTGGGGGGCCGCAATTTTTTTTTACTTTGGGCCACATCTGGCAGTGCTTGGGGGTTAGTCCAGGCTTTGCACTCAGAAGTTATGTCTGGCAGGCTCTAGGGACTATATGGGATACTGAGGATCAAATCTGCATCAGCCACATGCACGGCAAACACTCTACCTGCTGTGCTATCACTCTGGTCCATCCTCAACAAATGCTTACTGAACTAATAAATCTATTAGGCTGAAATGGAAAAAAAATTCACTTTCTGAGGAACAGCAAAAGTTCAACTGGGGAGTCACACTACTTGCCAGCATGAATTTCATCCTCTTCCACTAGGCCCCACATGCTGAGTGTACAATCCTTATGTTAATGGCATTTAAGATCCCCAGAACCACAATATCACAAAAATTAAGGGATCACCAGCATACCCCAAATCTATGAGCAAGCACCACCTCTGGTGTGTGATTTGCTGTAGTACCATAACCATAAAAACCACAAGTGAGCATAACAAATCAGTCTCACCCCTAGAAAGTAAGACAATAATGTATGTGGAACACCATAATTAAAATGTGACCCCAGAGGATCATTACAAGCAAGCATGAGCCATCCTGGATACCTCAGCAACATAAAAAAAAAGAAAAATGATAGTGTGTGTGTGTGTGTGTGTGTGTGTGTGTGTGTGTGTGTGTAAGGTGGCAGGTAATTGGTTCTCATAATCTTACAATACTTTCCAATGAATTTTGCTATGAAGATTTCTTTTAGTTAAGTATACATTTAAATTTGTAATTTTCAGATTAATATTTTAATTTTTCTCCAAACAGCATATGACAGATATTTGAGAGCTGAATAGTATTATTAACTATTATAATGGAAATGAACAATATTTTAAACTCTATATATTTCCTACCTAAAATTTCCAGCAAAAAGAACATTTTCAATATTTTAGCTATTTTACCATTTTTGAACATGTTATCTTTATAAGCAAAGAGTGCTTGCATGCAAGAGAAACAAAGTTCTTTAAAATATTTATTGAATCCTTGTAATCCTTCTCCAATCCTACAGGACCAAATCTATATTCTAGACAAGAAATTGAAGTAGAAAAAGGTCAAGTAAGATCACAAATTCAGTGAATCATAGTCTCAAGATTCTAACCAAAGTTGTCTGATTCAAATCTGCATTTGAACAGGGAAGGAAGGTAACCAAGGATTGAGAAATAAGAAGAGGAGGACAGGAGGGGAACAGAGCTAGAGGCAAAGGGCCTCAGGCACATTAATAGTGTGGAAGAGTGGTTTTATGTATATATCTAAACCTCAAAGCTAGCAACACAATATCTAGAAACACTCAAAAGCTATCAACATTATGTAGCTGAGACTCAACTACAACAATCAAGTTTCATGAAGGTGACTGTCAAGAAGACAGGCTAGGGAAATATAAGGGAAGGAATCTGGGGATAATTTTTGAGGGAGGTTAACACTGGTGGTAGGATTGATCTTGGAGCATTGTATATTTGAAGCACAACTAGGAATAACTTTGTAAATCATAGTTCCTTAATTAAAGTATATTTTAATTAACATTTGAAACGGAAGTATGTTTACATATGTATTACTCATGTACATATATACTAATTATATAAGTGTATATGGACATGGCTTATATCTTCTCTATTTCCCAACCAAAAACGTTTTTGAAGAGTCCCTAAATATACATAAAAAAAGCAAAAAAAAAAAAAAAAAAAGCAAATTAGCCCCAGGGACCTAGGAACAGGAATGTCGGCAGAAGCAGCCGAGTGAGTCCCAGCTCCCCCGCGCCGTCGCCTGGCCCCGCCCCTTCCCCAGGGACCTAGGAACATTGGCAGAAGCGGCCGAGTGAGTCCCGGCTCCCCCCCCTCGCCGTCGCCTGGCTCTGCCCCTTCCCCAGGGAACTAGGAACGTCGGCAGAAGCGGCCGAGTGGGTCCAGGCTCCCCCGTGCCATCGCCTGGCCCCGCCCCTTCCCCAGGGACCTAGGAACACTGGCAGAAGCGGCCGAGTGAGTCCCGGTTCCCCCACGTGGCCGCATGGCCCAGCCCCTTCCCCAGGAACCACAAGCACCGAAGAGAGTGGCTTGAGGGAGTCCCTTCCTCTGGGTGGGCGCCTGGAAGGGCAACTTGAACAACTCAAATAGACAGGGGAGATAGGGCCAACCGTCTGGCCCCTCAGGTGACATAGAACAGTCCATCATCCCCTAGGGCCCTGGAGCGGACCAGGGAGTCCCCAGGGACGAGGGCAGAGCCCGCAGGGTTGGGCAGAGGGAACTCCTTCAACGGAGGCTTGGAGGGGGCGGAGCTCCATTGACTCTCAGAGAGAGGAGGGGGGATAGAGAGCTAGGCTCAACAGCGCCAGCAACCATTGTGGCCAGGAGCGGAACTGCACCACAGACAGAACTAAGGAGCAGAAAAGGGACAAGACCCACAGGGAAGGCTGACCTCTAGGTAGCAAAGGGGAGGAGAAAGAGCTAGGTTCAACAAGCTCACCCAACAGGCCCCTCTAGAACCACCTTCAGGAAGGGGACCAAGCAGGCCGAAAATAGAAGCCACAGCACTCCAAAACACACCATTAAATACAAAGAACTATGTGTAAATCAAGGAGATCCCTAATAACTGGAGACACCATGACAAATCCTAGCAAGTTCCCAAGTCCACCAAAACACACAGATCCAGGGGAAGAAGACTTAAAAACGGTAATGAGGAAGGAAATGCAAGAATTACTAAAAGAAATGAAAGAAACCTTAGCTACTGAATATAAGAAATCCATGGAAGAACGAATCAGCCAAAGTAAAGAAGAAATGTCAAAGAACATGAGAGAGTACATACAAAAAGAAGTGAAGGATTTAAAAGACAAAGTAACAAGCCTTACGAGCAGAAACACAGAGTTGGAGAAGCACATAGAAGAACTCGAAGGAAAACTGCAAACAAAAAGAGATCAAGAAACCAACAAAGAAATAAAAGGCAAAGCACTGGAAGGAAAAATCCAATATCTAATGAACAAGGATAAAAGAAACAATCTAAGAATTGTGGAAATACCAGAAGGGGAGGAAATAGGGAAGCGGGAAGAACAGGTAGTCAGGGAGATAATAACAGAGAACTTCCCCACCCTCTGGAAAGAAACTTCAGGGCAAATCCAGGAAGTCAAGAGAGTCCCTAAAAAGATAGACCCTAACAAACCAACACCAAGACACATAATAATCCAAATGGCAAAAAACAAAGAGAAAGAGGAACTCCTTAAAGCAATAAGGGAGAAAAAAACCTCAAGTAAAGGAAAGGACATAAGAATCAAACCGGTTCTCCCATTTGAAATAATTCAAGCAAGAAGACAGTGGAATGACATATTTAAACGACTGAATGAAAGAAATTTCCAACCCAGGGTCCAATACCCAGCAAAACTATCATTCATATGGGAGGGCAGACTAAAAACATTCTCAAACATGAACGAACTTGAACTATTTGTGCAAACTAAGCCGATCCTAAGCAACTTACTCAGAGACGAATTACACAATCCAAACCCCCGATTGTAACAACAACCACTCCACACAATACAACTGCACAACAGTCCTCTCTCTCAATAATTTCCCTAAATGTTAACGGACTAAATTCTCCAATTAAAAGACACATAGTAGAGAACTGGGTTAGGAAAAATAAACCGGACTTCTGCTGCCTGCAAGAAACACACCTACAACTACAGGACAAGCATAGGCTTAGAATTAAAGGATGGAAAGTAATTATACAGGCCAATGGAAAACAAAAAAGAGCAGGGACGGCCATTCTAGTATCAGACCAAATTGCATTCAATATCAAGAAAGTGATCAAAGACAAAGAGGGACACTACCTACTGATCAGGGGAACATTAGATCAAGAAGTACTAACCCTGGTCAATATCTATGCACTGAATGTAGAACCAGCAAAATATGTGAGGCAACTGCTCGCAAACCTGGAGAAACACATGAAGGGAAATGTGATAATAGTCGGGGACCTCAATACTCCACTATCACCACTGGACAGATCCACCAAACAGAAAAATAGCAAAGCAATAAGAGCCCTAAATGAAAAATTAGAAGATCTAGGACTAATAGACTTATATAAAGCCCTCCATCCCCAGAAAGCAGAATACACATTCTTCTCAAACCCACATGGAACCTTCTCCAGAATAGACCATGTCTTAGGAAAAAAGCCAACCTATATAAGACCACAAAGGTAAGGATCATTAGAAGTACCCTTTCAGATCACTATGCAACAGAGGTCAAAATTGATGTCAAGAAGAAGCAATGGAGAAAAACTAATACCTGGAGATTAAACAACATGCTGCTCAACAACAGCTGGATCAAAGAACAACTCAAGGAAGAAATAAAAAGATTCCTTGAGACAAATGACAATTAAGAGACAACATATCAAAATTTATGGGACACAGCAAAAGCAGTAATTAGGGGGAAATTCATAGCAATACAGTCCTATGTCAAGAAACAGGAAAATAACAAAACCAACAGTTTAAAAGATCACCTCAAAGAATTGGAACAACAGCAACAGAGAAACCCAATCACAATCAGAAGGCAAGAAATAATAAAAACCAGTGCAGAAATAAACAACATAGAAACTAAGAAAACAATACAAAAAAATCAATGAGACCAGGAGTTGGTTTTTCGAAAAAATAAACAAGATAGACAAACCATTGGCAAAACTCACCAAGAAAAAGAGGGAAAACACCCAAATCAGTAGGATCACAAATGAAAGGGGAGAGATTACAACAGAACCCCAAGAAATACAACATATCATGAGATCATATTATGAACAACTATACTCAACTAGGCTAGAGAACCCAGTAGAAATCGACAGATTCTTGGAAAAACACCCTCTTCCAAGACTGGAAAAGGAAGACCTAGAAAGTCTAAACAGACCAATTGCCTCAGAGGAAATCGAGGATGTAATTTAAAAACTCCCTAAGAACAAAAGCCCAGGCCCAGATGGATTTACAGGTGAATTCTATCAAACATTTCAAGAAGACTTGCTACCACTTTTCCATAGGCTTTTCCAAACCATAGAAAAAACAGGAATCCTCCCCAACTCATTTTATGAGGCTAATATCACACTCATCCCCAAATAAGGCAAAGACACCACCAAAAAAGAGAACTACAGACCAATCTCACTAATGAACATAGATGCAAAGATACTCAACAAAATCTTAGCAAACAGAATCCAGCACTTCATCAAAAAGATCATACATCACGACCAAGTGGGATTCATACCAGGAATGCAAGGCTGGTTCAACATATGCAAATCAATCAACATCATACACCACTTCAACAACATGAAAGACAAAAACCACATGATCATATCAATTGATGCAGAGATGGCGTTTGACAAAATCCAACATCCTTTCATGTTAAAGACACTCAGCAAAATAGGGTTAGAAGGAACCTTCCTCAAGATAGTTACAGCTATATATGAAAAACCTACAGCCAACATTATACTCAATGGCGAGAAACTAGAAGCATTCCCACTAAGGTCAGGAACTAGGCAAGGCTGTCCACTCTCTCCATTCTTATTCAATATAACCTTAGAAGTCCTAGCAATAGCAATCAGACAGGAGAAGGGAATCAAAGGAATTCAAATAGGGAAAGAGGAACACAAGCTATCTCTATTTGCCGATGATATGATGATATACATCAAAAACCCTAAAGAGTCCACAGTAAAACTCCTAGAAACAATTAACCAATACAGCAAAGTGGCTGGATACAAAGTCAATACACAAAAGACAGTAGCGTTTCTATATACAAACAATGAAGTTGAGGAGAGAGATTAAAATTACAATTCCGTTTAAGATAGTATCAAAAAACATCAAGTATCTAGGAATCAACCTTACAAGAGAAGTGAAAGACCTATACCAGGGAAACTTCAAAACACTTCAGAAAGAAATTGAAGACGATCTAAAGAAATGGAAGAACATCCCATGCTCATGGGTAGGTAGAATCAATATAGTCAAAATGACCATCCTACCCAAACTCCTATATAGGTTTAACGCAATCCCTATCCAAATCCAGACACAATTCTTTAAAGAAATAGAACAATCAATCACAAAATTCATCTGGAACCACAAAAGAGCCAGGATAGCCAAACATATACTGAAAAACAAGAAGCTGGGTGGAATCTCCTTACCTAACTTGAAACTATACTATAAAGCCATAGTAATCAAAACAGCATGGTACTGGAACAGAGACAGGACCTCAGACCAGTGGGTCAGAACAGAATTCCCAGACATAAACCCCCGGATATACAGCCAACTAATATTTGATAAAAGAGACAAGAATCTCAAATGGAACAAAGAAAGCCTATTCAACAAATGGTGTTGGCACAACTGGAAAACCACATGTACGAAAGTGAAAATCGACCCATACCTCACTCCTTATACAAAAGTCAACTCAAAATGGATCAAAGACCTTGAAATCAGACCCGAAAATATAAAGTTTACTGAGAATAAAATAGGCAGAACACTCGAAGACCTATATATCAAAAGGGTCTTCAAGAATGGAGCACCAATGGCAAGAACCTTAGCGGCAAACATAAACAAATGGGACTACATCAAACTAAAAAACTTCTGCATGGCGAAAGAAACATTACTTAATGCAAGAAGACAGTTAACAGAATGGGAAAAAATCTTTTCACTAGACATATCGGATAAAGGGCTGATATCTAGAACTTACAAAGCACTCAGAAAACTGAGCCCCTCAAGACCAAATAAAGCCATAAAAAATGGGGAGAAGAAATGAATAGACACTTATCTGAGGAAGACAGAATGATGGCCAACAAACACATGAAAACATGCTCACCTTCACTCATCATCAGAGAGATCCAAATAAAGACAACAATGAGATACCACCTTACACCAGTGAGGATGGCTCACATCAAAAATACTGAGAACAACCTTTGTTGGCGGGGATGTGGTACGAGGGGAACTCTCATTCACTGCTGGTGGGAATGCCCCCTAGTCCAACACCTATGGAGAACAGTCTGGAGAGTGCTCAAAGAACTCAGAATTGAGCTCCCATTTGACCCGGCAATTGCACTCCTAGGTATATACCCTCAAGTGGGAAGAACATTCATCCCAAAATACATGTGCACCCCACTATTTATCTCAGCACTCAGTATAATAGCCAAATCTTGGAACCAACCGCGATGTCCAACAACAGATGAATGGATCATTAAGATGTGGTATCTATACACAATGGAATACTACATGGCAGTCAGAAACGATACAATCACAGATTTTGCAGCAACGTAGATGAACCTAGATCATGTTATGTTAAACGAAGTAAGTCAGAAGACAAAAGATAAACACAGAATGGTAGCACTATTCTGAAACACATAGAACATACATCTCAAACACAAATAATACTTAATAATCAAATAACAGGGTCTAATGGTAGAAACTCCAAACACTGGAATAGTTGACATATACATGGGAACAGTGCCCAAAATACATGAAAAAGGAACAACGCAAACTCTTGACTACACATTATACCACAAAGAAAACAGCAACACCAGAAACAGCAGCATAGAGAGAACAGGTATGTAATCAACCTTCTACAACAATGGCCCACAATAATCCCTTAGAGATCGTATATAGGAACACAGGTAAAGAATACCACAGCAAACCATTGACTCCAATGGAAACATCCCATATCACTACGTATTAATGCCTCTATCTTACTATATTTAAAATAACCTCTCAGCTTTTCTGTCCACAGGTGTTCTTAGATACAAAGGGCGGACAAGCTAAGATGGCAGCTCGGGATACCACACGAGATACCATACCTAGTTTGCACTACAATGCGGCCCCGAGAAATCTCATTAACATACACTTTATCTCTAGGTTATACCTTCTTTTAAGGATTGAAGCACGTGTCCAGACAGACCACCGAAGCAGTATCAGTGACGTACAGACTCAAACTACATGCCCTATTCATCGAACACATTCAAGCAAACTAGCATCCCCTTGCTATTCTCTCCTCTCTTCTCACCACTTTCCTTTTTATTTATTTATTTATTTATTTTTATTGTTTTTCCTTTTCTAATCTTTTCTTTACTTTTTCTCCTTTCTCTTCTCCCTTTCTTCCTAAGGTATTTTCTCTTTTCTCCCTTCCTACCCCTTCCATATGCCTTACCCTTTCCCTCCTCTGGAAATCCAACTATCCCTTCACCCTCCACTCCCATCCAGACATCCCACCATATTAAAACTCTTCACCCTCAGTCCTTAATCTATTAGGCAACAAGATTGACCTCCTACCCCAACAACCCAGTACCCAGCACCCAAGCGAAGTGACACCCAGTCAATCCCACACCTCGTCTCCTGCAAGAAAAGGCAGCCAACTCCCCTGCGGACTCATGCTGTGCGGCCCTCCCTATCAACTCCCCCTAATGTGGACTGTTACTTGAAACTGGTCTTACTCCCAAAAGTATACCCAAGGTAAGATCTCTTCCAGGACCTCCCTGCCACAAGCCATTTGCCAATCTGAAGAAGGTCAGGGGGCATGATGGAAAGATGCTGGGGAACCCACACACCACAAGAAAAACCCAAAAGACAATGAGAAAAACTGTACTTCCAACATAAGCATAAGACCTGTATTACACCACCCCTTTACTTGCTTTTCCCCAAATGTAAAGTAGTCTATTGCATCACTTTGGCCCTTTAAATACTTCCTTATTTCGTTGGGTTTTTTTTTTACTATATATTTTTGAATGTGTCTGTCCTACACATACATATGAGAACACATATATTCTTATTCCTATATATATATATATATATATATATAATTTTTTTTCTTTTTTTTTTTACCTTCTAAGAGTATGTGACCTGTGTTTGTTTTCCCCTTTGTCCACCCCCAAAGACACCGACAATATAATGAATGTAGCGCCATTTCCCCCTGCAAAGGCACATTAAAAAAAAGGGGAAATCTTACATACAAAAAAGAGCTCCTATCTACTAGAGATGGGAACTCATAGTTGTTTACAATACAGGGATATCTCCTACCTGGAAAAAATGTATGTGGAATCAACTTAAACCTCAGATGATTAGATACCATCTGTCCAGCCTTGAACCCTGGATCCAAGACATAGAAACGGCACAGTCCTCCGTGACAACTACAAGAAACAAATCCCAGCCAGGACAGCCTTAATACGGCAGGGTCACTATCAAGTCCCAGCTCCAGTACGACATGCTGACAACGAGGAAAATGGGAACAACTTGACCTAAGAGCAGGTTACCCTACCTTACCAGCTAACAATAAGACAAAATCAGAAGACCTGTCACCCTTTGGTAGATCCAAAAGCCAAGATCGCGATTTACAGATGACTGGCTGCTAGAACCATGACCAGACGGTATACACCGTGGGACCAATAAAAAAGCCCTAGTCTAGGGTTTGAACTACGACCTGCACAACAACCATGAACCCCACTTCCAAAGGTCTAGCAGAGACAATCGTAAAGGAATCTGGCTTCTGAAAGCACAAAGAAAGATGCTATCCTAAGTGCCATCCTAGGTACAGTGCAAAGACCAAGACCACCAACCACAGAAGATGGATTAAAATGACACTGAGGGAACAGAACTCCTGAACCACAAAGACTGACGTCATCGTAAATCCCAACCCTGAATTTGTGCAGATACTGAGATCTCAAGACACAGAGGTCTGTTTGTACCACCCAGAACAGAACGGAAGTCTCCCAAACACGACAAAGGACCACCGGGAGAATAAATGATCCTGAACAGAGTCTATAGTTGATTCCATGACAATATAATCCAAGGGCAGAGAAACCCATAACTCTTAGGCCAAGTGAATTTCTTTTCGAATGACCCCAACATTTACTGTGCCAGGGCAGGAGGGAAAAAAAAAAAGCACAAAGCATTGTTTACTTATTATATATTATTTTGTACCTTCATTTATTATTATTACTATTATTTTTACTTGCATAACTATTTTTTTGGTCGATATCTCTGTATAGGTGTGGTTATTGAAGCTGTTGTCCCCAGATATTCCTAGTTTTTTTTCTCCTTTTTTATTTTCTTTCTTTATGGGCTAAGTCATGTTTCTTATATCAAGACCATGGCGGTTTTTGCTTTGTTTTTGTTTTTGTTTTGTTTTGTTTTGTTTGTTTTTTGTTTTTGTTTTTGTTTTGTGCATGTGTGGTGCTTACCATTATTGTTGGAGTCCTCACTGGATAATGGACACATTTTTTTTTTGTACTGATGGAATGTTTCATTTTCTTTTTTCTCCATCGCCCCCCAAATCGATGATGAGAGCCTCTAGAAGGACTCTGCCCACTTTTGGAGTATTAGACTTTTACCCCAGTTTACTACTTTTCTCTTCTTCAGACCAAACCACGCAAACTTAACTAACTAGGCCTACCTCCCAGTTAGAGGGGGAAATTAGGGAGACACCTAAACTAATCAGATGCAAGACTACTATGTGGTAGGATAGGTACATAGGGGACCACATACTCTAGCAGCCCTGGGGGTGAGGGAAGTGGATATGGGAGATAGGACAAAAACGGAGGTGAAGGGAAGACAATTTGGTGATGGTAATCCCCCCCTGATGTTATGTAAATATTTAACTAAAATATTATTGTCATCATGTAAACCACTATGATCAAAATAAAAATTATAAAAAAAAGCAAATTATCTGGAGTTTTCTAAATTATCATTTACATGCAGAATTATAATATTTTAATTAAAATAAATGTTTAAATAAATGAATGCTTTAATAAATATATAATAATTATTAAATTTAATTAATAGTTAAATTTAACTAATTAAATATTAAATTGAAAAATAAGTTTTTAATTCAAATAGATAATTATAAAACAATCTTCATTTTTATAAAATAAAATGTTTTTAATAAAAGATTCCTAATGTTATGTATCTATTTCTTTGGAAATTTTTGTTTGTTTAATATTTTTGTTTGTTTTTGCATCACACCCAGTGGTGCTCATGGGTTTCTCCTGGCTCCACATTCAGAATCACTCCTGGCAGACTCAGGGCACCATATGAGATGCTGGGAATTGAACCACTGTCTGTCCTGGGATGGCCGCTTGCAAGGCAAACACCCTACTACTGTGCTATCTCTCTGGCCCCTGGAAATGTTTTAAATAATGAAATTATGTGCAACAAACTATCATCTACTTTGCTTCTTAATTATCACAAATATTGAATTAGCAAAAACTACTTATTATACCAAATTGAAATAATAAGTATTAAAATATAATCTTTAAAGCAGTATCATGTACATCTATATTTCTTATTTTTCATTTATCAAAATCACCTTTCCATTATTCATATTAAAAAGAACAGTCATAAGTGAACAAGATCTCTTAAATTTTAGTATATATCTATTTTTGTCAGAATTAGAAATGTTAACAATGTTTGCAAATTATTCTAGGTCTATTATTATAAATATCTAACTGTGGAAAGTTTAAAATTTAATCCTGTATTCAAAACCCAAGCTTCCTGTGTTGCATGCTTTGAAAATATTATCATTTTTACCCAATATCAGCTCTCACAGTAAGAGAAAATAAACGTTACAGTATAATTCAATCTGCCAGAGAGGAATTCGTCAAGTCCTTCTAGCTAGCTGAGACTCAGAAATAGGACATGAGTAATGGATCAGACTCCAGAACCTACAAAGAAGTTTCAAATCAGAGTAAGCATGACATATTAGAATTTAAAAGCAAGGAAACAGGTTTATTACAAGTAAGTCATACATACAATAATTCAACTTTCTTGCAATAGATTAGACCTTGTAGAGACAAAGTTAAGAGAGTAATTTTAACAAGTAAATCAATTTTTAAAAACAAAGACAGAAAACAAAACTCAGACACAATAAATTTTCAGCAACAAAATAATTTTAAGGTTAGTCACTAGTTCTAATTTCCTCACAACAATTTAATCCTGATCCATGAAAATAAATATATTAATAGACGGTCTATCTATATCCTCTATCTAAACCTGACAGGAGTATGTAATATATCTTGTAGACCTAGTAGTGCACTTGATGAAAAGGCAATTACAAGTTTATATACAATGACCCAGCTACCAATGCTTAGTCACCTTATTCCCCTAGTTCAATATTGTAACCCTATCTTCCATTTTTTCTGTGTAACCTTACCTACAAGAAAGACCTGCCCATTTCTGGGCAGGGTCTTTGGTAGGTAACAAAAAGATTTGGCTGAGGGGCAAAGGGGATTTGCATGGATGGAGGATGAAGAGGGAAGCAAGAGGAGAGATGGCTTAAAGACAAGTTAGAATGCAGGGCTGAATAAGGATCCACCGTAAATGGTTATGATAGGCAGTTGCAAGTCAGCCCCTGAAGAGGTTGACTGATGGAGGGATGGAGAATGAGGTCTTTCCCCTCCAGCTTGGAGCATGCGCCTGCCATCCTGTCCAGCCAATGGTTCTGAGGTGAAACGGCGGGTAAACAGCTTGCAGACTGTCAGGCTTGTGGAAATATTAGCTTTATTCGGTGGACAAGACTGAAGTCCAAAGACTCATCATAAGTTCCAGGTCAAAGCCCCTCACCTTCCACAGACCCTTGTTTTTATCCCCCAGAATTAGGTACCACCCAATGGTGGGATCAGATACCACCCAATGGTGGAAGCAGAATCAGGTACCACCCTAGGTTGGGGGCAGAATGCCAGGTCACACCCTAGGGTAGGGCACAATCACCGATCAGGGTAGGGTCAGTAACATAATAATCCCATAAAATATTTACATACACAACAATAGGCCACACATGTTGGTCAGGACCTGAATAAAGATGATATACCCTGAAGCCTGCCTGTGAGTCTTCTACCCACCGCTACCTGAAATTGTAGACCATCAGCTGAAGGGGGTTGGATACACAAGGCCTGGGCTGGAGGAGAAAAGCCTATCACCATCCATCTCCATCCACCACCATCCAAGCCCATCTAAAGGGCTTTGATGCAACACCATTTCACTTTCAGGATAGTTTTCTGTTTAAATTATACTGCTGGTGCATGGGACATATATCTGAGAGAAGATGCACTCTAATTTGTATCATGCACTCTGGTGGGTAGGATTCTGCTAAGTACTAAGATCTTATGTTGACAAGTTTCAACTTGGCCTATAATCAGTCAAAGGTTTCATTTTAAGAATATGAAACAAATACCCAAAGTTTATTTAAACAAAACATTAAGGCCAGAAAGATATCTCAACAGAATGGAAAGCATGCTTTGTAAACAGGAACTTTAGTTCAATATCTGGCACTGCATGCTATCTCCAAGTATTCTTAGATGTCAATTAAAACAGGAGGAAGATGAAGAAGAAGAAGAAGAAGAAGAAGAAGAAGAAGAAGAAGAAGAAGAAGAAGAAGAAGAAGAAGAAGAAGAAGAAAAGAGAACAACAAAATCTAAGGCTGTAATGATAGTACAGCCAGAAGGGATTTTGTATGCCTTGCACAACACCAATCCAGTTTGATCATGGAACTCCATATTATCCCCAAACCCTGCCAGGAATGAATCCTGGGTGCAGAGACAGAAGCAAGCTCTAAGCACACCATGTGTGGCCAAAAATCTAAAAAAAAATTATTTACGCAGGCCAGATCAGACATAGAGAATGAAGATGGCAACTCTGATGACTTGAACATGACCAACCAACTAGTCAGTCTCTCAGATAAGGAGTTTAGTGTCAATATATGAAAGATGTTCAAAGAACTCAAAGAAAATATGGAAGAAAACACTAATAAGAATCAAGAGAATATAAATATAAAAATCAGAAAACTCCAAACTGAAATTTCAGGTTAAATAACAGGTCTGAAAAACTCAGTAGATGAATTGAAGAAAAACATGGTTGAGCTTTCCCACGGGTTAACAGCAGCTGAGGATAGAACTAGTACACTGGAAGATGAGATGAGTAACAATTTTATAGAGCAGAAGAAATTAGCAAAAAGCCTTAAAGTAAATGACCAAACAATGGAAAAATTACTCAAAGAATGGGAACAGATAAAAATAGAAGTCTATGATACTCAACAGAAACAATTTAAGAACCATTGGAGTCCCAGAGACCCAGGAAAAAAATATCCAGGAAGAACATCATTAAAGAGAAACTTCCAGAGCTAAAGAATACATAGGATCAAATCCTGCATGCCCGAAGAGTACCAACTAAAAGAGACCCCAGAAAAAACACCCCAAGACACATCCTAGTCACAATGACGAATTCCACAGATAGAGACAGAATTCTGAAAGCAGCAAGATCGAAAAGAGAAATTACATTCAAGGGAACATCCTTGAGATTTACTGCAGACCTGTCACTGGAAACACTCAAGGCCAGAAGGAAGTGGTGGGAATTAGTGACAAAACTCAATGAAATAAATGCTTCGCCTAGAATACTGCACCCAGCAAAACTCACTTTCAGGTTTGAAGGAAAAATACATGGTTTCACAGACAAACAACAGCTCAGAAACTTTACAGACTCAAAACCATTCTTAAAAGAAAAACTGAATGGCCTACTTTAAGACAAGACTGAAAACAAACACACCAAACTTAGATATAAAGATGGCACTAACTCCCAGGACAATTCTTTCTCTCAATGTCAATGGACTAAATGCACCAGTTAAGAGACACAGAGTGGCTAAATGGATCAAAAAATTCAAAACAACCTTCTGCTGCCTAAAAGAAATGCACCTGAATAGTCAGAACAAACATAGACTGAAAATAAAAGGGTGGAGGAAAATCATCCAAGCAAACAACACCCATAAAAAAAAGCTGGAGTTGCCATACTAATATCAGAGGATACAAACTTTATACTTAGAAAAGTTGTAAGGGACAAATATGGACATTTTGTATTAATCAAGGGATATATACAGCAGGAAGAAATCACTTTCCTAAACATGTATGCACCGAATGTGGAGCCAGCAAAATAATAAAATTGTTGACAAATCTGAAAAATAATATCAATAACAAGACAATAATTGTGGGAGACCTCAACACGACATTGTCAACACTTGACAGGTCAATCAGACTGAAACCCAACAAGAATATACTACACCTGAAAAGAAAAATGGAAGAAAGAGGCCTAGTAGAGATATACAGGACACTCCACCCCCAGAAGCACGGATGCACATTCTTCTCTAATGTACATGGGATATTCTGCAGGATAGACTACATGCTAGCACATAAAACATACCTCCATAATATTAAGAGGATAGAAATTTTGCAGGTTACCTTCGCTGACCACAGGCCCTCAAATTACATCTGAACTACAAAGGGACACAGAAGAATAACTTTAATACCTGGAAGTTAAACAGCCTCATACTGAATAACCAGTGGGTCCGAGAGGAAATCAAAACCTTCCTAGAAACAAATGACAATGGAGACACATACTATCAGAACCTATGAGAGACAGCAAAAGCAGTACAGAGAGGAAAATTTATAGCTTTGCAAGCACACATCAGGAAGGAAGAAGGAGCTTACCTGAGTAGCTTAATGACTTAATGAGTATTTAATGAGCTACTTAATGATTAGCTTTATAGCTTTGCAAGCACACATCAGGAAGGAAGAAGGAGCTTACCTGAGTAGCTTAATGACACAGCTAATAGAACTAGAAAGTAGTCAACAAAAGGACCCAAAAATAGGGAGAAAGAAGGAAATAACAAAGCTGAGAGCAGAAATCAATGAAGTGGAAACCCGAAAAACAATCCGAAAGATCAACGAAAAGTAGAAGTTGGTTCTTTGAAAAAATAAACAAGATTGATAGACCACTGGCAAAACTAACAAAGAAAGAGAGAGAGAGAAACTTGGTAACTCATATTAGTAATGAAAAAGGAGAGGTCACTACTGATATGGTAGAGATCCAAAGGGTAATCAAAAACTACTTTGAAAAACTCTATACCACTAAAAATGAAAACCTGGAAGAAATGGATAAATTTTTGGACTCTTATAATCTTCCATGGTTGAATAAAGAGTATGTAGCCTATCTAAACACACCCATCACTATTGAGGAAATTAAGACAGTATTCAAATGTCTGCCCAAAAACAAAAGTCCAGGCCCAGATGGATTTACTAATGAATTCTTTCAAACCTTTCAAGAGGAACTTCTACCAATCCTGACAAGACTTTTTCAAGAAATCAAAAAAAAAGGACCACTTCCAAATAGCTTTTATGAAGCCAACATCACCTTGATGCCTAAACCAGACAGAGATGCTACAAAAAAAGAAAATTACAGACCAATATCGCTGATGAATACAGATGCAAAGATCCTCAACAAAATCCTGGCAAATAAAATTCAATGCCTCATTAAGAAGATCATCCACTACGATCAAGTAGGTTTCATCCCAGGAATGCAAGGCTGGTTTAACATCTGTAAATATATCAACATAATACACAACATCAACAACAACAAAAAATAGAAATCACATAATCATATCAATAGACACAGAGAAAGCATTTATAAGGTCCAACACCCATTTTTGATCAAAACTCTCAGCAAGATGGGAATGGAAGGAACCTTTCTCAATATAGTTAAGGCCATCTACCACAAGCCAGAGGCAAATATTGTCCTCAATGGAGAAAAACTGAAAGCCTTTCCTCAAAATTCTGGCACAAGACAAGGCTGTCCTCTATCACCACTCCTATTCAACATAGCACTGGAAGTCCTTGCTATAGCAATTAGGCAAGAAAAAGATATCAAGGGAATCCAGATAGGAAAGGAAGAAGTCAAGCTCTCGCTGTTTGCAGATGACATGATACTCTACCTACAAAACCCTAAAGTCTCTATGAAAAAGCTTCTAGAAACAATAGACTCATATAGCAAGGTGGCAGGCTACAAAATTAACACACAAAAATCAATGGCCTTTCTATACACCAATAGTAATAAGGAAGAAATAGACATTAAGAAAATAACCCCATTCACAATAGTGCCATGCAAACTCAAATATCTTGGAATCAACTTGACTAAAAATTTGAACCTATACAAAGAAAACTATAAAACTCTGCTCCAAGAAATAAGAAAGGACACATGGAAATGGAAGCACATACCCTGCGCATGGATTGGCAGGATTAACATAATTAAAAATGGCAATACTCCCCAAAGCAATGTACTGATTTAATGCGATCCCTCTAAAGATACCCATGACATTCTTCAAAGAAGTGGAACAGGCACTTTTGAAATTCATTTGCAACAATAAACACCCTAGAATAGCTAAAGCAATCATTGGGAAAAAATATGGAAGGTATTACTTTCCCCAACTTTAAACTGTACTACAAAGCAATAGTTATCAAAACAGCATGGTATTGGAATAAAGACAGGCCCTCAGATCAGTGGAATAGGTTGAATACTCAGAAAATGTTCCCCAGACATACAATCACCTAATTTTTGATAAAGGAGCAAGAAATCCTAAATAGACCAAAGAAAGCCTCTTCAACAAGTGGTGTTGGCATAACTGGTTAGCCACTTGCAAAAAATTGAACTTAGACCCCCAGCTAACATCATGTAGAAAGGTTAAATCCAAATGGATGAAACACCTCGATATCAGACCGAAACCATAAGATATATAGAACAACACGTAGGTAAAACACTCCAGGATATTGAAACCAAAGGCATCTTCAAAGAGGAAACTGCACTCTCCAAGCAAGTAAAAGCAAAGATTAACAGATGGGAATATATTAAACTGAGAAGCTTCTGCACCTCAAAGTAATAGTGCCCAGGTTACAGAGCCCCCTACTGAGTGGGAGAAACTAATCACTCAATACCCATCAGACAAGGGGCTAATCTCCAAAATATACAAGGCACCGTCAGAAATTTACAAGGAAAAAACATCTAATCCCATCAAAAAATGGGGAGAAGAAATGAACAGACACTTTGACAAAGAAGAAATACAAATGGCCAAAAGACACATGAAAAAATGCTCCACATCACTTATCATCAGGGAGATGCAAATCAAAACAACTATGAGATACCACCTCACACCCCAGATATTGGCACACATCAGAAAGAATTGGAACAAGCAGTGTTGGCAGGGATGTGGAGAGAAAGGAACTCTTATCCACTGCTGGTGGGAATGCCATCTAGTTCAACCTTTATGGAAAGCAATAGGGAGATCCCTCCAAAAACTGGAAATCGAGCTCCCATATGAACCACCTATACTGCTCCTAGGAATATACCCTAGGAACATAAAAATACAATACAAAAATTCCTTCCTTACACCTATATTCATTGCAGCACTATTTACCATAGCAAGACTCTGGAAACAGCCAAGATACCCTTCAACAGATGAATGGCTAAAGAAACTGTGGTACATATACACAATGGAATATTATGCAGCTGTCAGGAGAGATGAAGTCATGAAATTTTTCTATACGTGGATGTACACGGAATCTATTATGCTGAGTGAAATAAGTCAGAGAGAGAGAAAGACGCAGAATGGTCTTGCTCATCTATGGGTTTTAAGAAAAATGAAAGACATTCTTGCAATAATAACTTTCAGACACAAAAGAGAAAAGAGCTGAAAGTTACAGCTCACCTCATGAAGCTCACCACAAACAGGGATGAGTTTAGTTCGAGAAATAAAAACTACATTTTGAACTATCCTAATAATGAGAATGTACAAGGGAAATAGAAAGCTTGTCTAGAGTTCAGGCGGGGGTTGGGTGGGGAGGAGAGAGATTTGGAACATTGGTGATGGGAATGTTGCACTGGTGATGGGTGATGTTCTTTACATGACTGAAACCCAATAACAATCATGTATATAATAAAGTTGTTTAAATAAAAAAATAAATAAAATTCATGATTAAAGAACAGGCTAAAATAAAGCTATCAATGAGTTTTCTGCCTGTCAAAGAATAGTCTAAATGTCCACTTTTTAAATAAGAAAAAGTATATATAAATAATTCATTGAGGAAAATATAGGCAAACATCACTAGGATCTTATGTTCTCAATATTTTACTCCATTGGCAAAGAAAAAACATAAGCAAATGTAACTACATCAAATTTTAAAGGTTTGTATGTAGCAAAAGAAACAGGGTAAAATATGGGGCTGGAGCCAAAGTGATAAGGCATCTGCCTTACCAATGCTAGCCTAGGACAGACTGTGGTTCAATCCTCTGGTGTTCCATATGGTCCTCCAAGCCAGGAGCTATTTCTGAGAGCATAGCAGGAGTAACCCCTGAGTATCACAGGATGTGCCCCCACAAAAAGAAACAGGGTAAAATAGAAGACACCAGTGGAGAGTGATATCAATATAAATCCAAAGCACAGATTCAACAAACTAAAATTATGAGATCTAAGCTGCAGCCACCAAACTACAATATGCCTGTCAACATGGCAGGGCAATGTTTGAAGTAGATGGAATGATGGAGTATGTGAACACTGGTGATGGGAATTTACACTGGTGGTGGAATTAGTCTTGAAACATTGTATGCCTAAAACTCAGCCATAATAACTTTGTAAATTTAACTTTGTAAATTTTATTTGACCAAATAAAAAATTTAAAAACAAATAAAAATTTTAAATTATAGTTTTCAAAAATATATATGCAATACATATATTCATGTTTGAGCACAATTGATTGGATAAAGGGCTAATATCCGAGGTATATAATGCAGTTACAAAGCTCAACTACTAAAATAATCAACAACAAAAAATGAATAGAGGGAAAAATATCTGAAAACAATAGATTTTAAGGCATTTCATTTTATTTGGGAAAAACAGCCACTGCCCCAGCCAGACAAGTTCTTCCCTGTTGCCAGGACATTAAAGGCATTTGAAAGACAGTGGCCTCTATTATTTTACAACCAATCTTTACCCATGCAATGTCTATATATCTTTAAAGTCAGAAAAACTTGTTTTTTGTCTTTAGTAAAAATTTAAATGTCAAACCAAAAATTTTTTTCCTAGCTAATCAGATTACCTGTTAGCCTAAAGACAATATCTGCTAGGGCAACTTTTGTCAGATGACAGACAAGTTCTAAGGCCTCTTTGGTTTTTTTTTTTTTTTAAAGTACAATTTTCCTTCCTTTCAGCCAATATTTTTACCTATAATGCAGCAATAATCAATAAACATGGCAAAAAGCACAACACAATTTGAACACATAATTTAAACAAAATTACAAATTAACACAAAACACAAACAGACAAAATGAATAAAAGGCAAATTTTTCACGATCCTCATCCCTTAGGGGCATAGAGAAGAAACAATCCTCGATTTCAAACAATTATCAAATGCAAGTTACTAGGAAAGGCTGGAATCCATGACTTACCCCTTAGGGGGGTTCTCTGAATTATCATTCTCTTATTGATCCTTTTTTTTTTTAATTTGCAACATACACCACTTTTAGAGATCTTTACTGTTACCCCTTGGGGCAGGTGGCAGTTTGCACTATCTATATTAGAACACAATTTTATCAAAAAAGGTCAGTCACAAAATTACCATCAAGTTATTCATTTTAAGAAATTTCTAAGTCAAAGGAATTCTGTTAATTTTCCTCTGGACTCCTAGTCAGGAACAAAACTGTAAAGATGAGAGGTCTGGAACTCCAAAAAGACTGGCAAAAGATACTTGATGGGTCTGGAAAAGCTGATTGAAGCCTGGTACAGAAGATAACATCAAGCTGAATGAAGAAGGAAGGCCAGTACAGGCATTCATGCAAGGACCTCCACTTTTCAATTGCCACTGTTGGGGCATCCCCAAGTGTTACATCATTGCCATCATGAGTGGGCTGGGTTTCTGCATTTTCTTTGGGATTCGGTGAAATCTTGGAGTATCCATTGTAGAAATGGTCAAAAATAGCACTGTGTATGTAGTTGGAAAACCAGAAATTCAGATAGCACGGTTTAACTGGGATCCAGAGACTGTGGTTCTTATCCATGGATCTTTTTTCTGAGTTTACATTGTGATACAAATTTCAGGTGGCTTCATTTCCAACAAGTTTGCAGCAAACAGGGTACAAAACTCCAACAGTCACGGATTTCTTCCTCAGGCCGAGATCAGGAGGCTTGTAGTTGTGGGGGAAGGAGATGATTTGCACATGTGAAGGGAATCCTGAAAATTAAATGTTAAGGACTAGGAAGAGAGAGGGAATGATAAAGAAGACTAAATTGGGGAATATAAAGTTAGGAAAAAGGGAACTATATACAAAATATGCGAAACAAAGAGACACAGAACAACTTAGATGAAACAGTTTGCCGCCTATTACATTTTAAAGCGCTTTTAGTTGATTCAGCTGAATTTTTTTTCTTTTGCTTTATTTAGGATCCTTTCCAACAAATATTTTTTGATATTAGTGAGTGTTATGGCCATATATCTTGTGAGGTCTGTATGTATATGTCTTGTTTTAGTGTCTTAATTTAGTATGTCTATAATTACTCTTTAATCTTTTGTTCACAGTAGTTATTGGTTGATTATAAGTTGGTTACCTTAGTTTCTCATCATAGTACTATATTATAATAGATTCCAAATATAGTGTTTATTATGACAATGTCTTGAAAAAATATTTAATCTATTCATTTTCCATTTAATTATGCCTGCTAATACGATCTAAAGTTTATGTCTACAAATATCATTAGAATAGGAGGCATGGGGCCAGCGAGGTGGCACTAGAGGTAAGGTGTTTGCCTTGCAAGCGCTAGCCAAGGATCAGGACCACGGTTCGATCCCCTGGTGTCCCATATGGTCCCCCCAAGCCAGAGGCAATTTCTGAGCGCTCAGCCAGGAATAACCCTTGAGCACTAAACGGGTGTGGCCCAAAAAACAAAAACAAAAACAAAAAAAAGAATAGGAGGCAACAGCATGCTAAAGATTCTTGCTGCAATCAATGCTCATTCGTTGAGTATGTTTTTGCAATTTATTTTTAATTCAAACTAGTTAACTATTACATCACAATGCCTCTGTTTTTAGTTTGCTTTTAGGAAAGGAACCTTGATGCTCAAGACCTGTTAAACAATACTTCATGGTGTAGACTCTTTATATGGTGGTCATTACCATATTACTTAATATCCTTGACTTGAAAAAATTATTATTGTTTTAAAAATGCTCTATGAAAATCTAAGCTAGAAGTCTTTTTTTCAGAAGAGTTTACCCTCACCAATGATGATTTACTTAGGAATTGGAAATCCTTTCCATCTGATCTGCCAGCTTTATAATTTTAAGTTCTCTGACACATTCCACATGAGTCAGCTTTTTGAAATGCAACCTGTGGATCAATCTTCGTTATCCATTATGGGTGTGTGAGTGTGTGTGTGGTGACAAACTCAATGTCTGTCTAATGTCCAACAGTATTGTACACAATGTCCATCTAGTTGTATATAGTCCTCCCTTTTATTATAAAACTTCCTTTTCCCCCTCCCCTGCTTACCACTCTACAATTCCTTTTCTATTCTTTAACTCTCTCACTCTTAATTTGTTAATTCTACCTATTTAGTTTTTTGTACCCTCAGTTCTTAACTCCTCAGGAACCAAACTATTCCCCCACCCCAATCGATTGCCAGCCAGCCCTCAAAGTAATAGAACATCCTCTTAGCCCACCTGGCCTTGGTCTGAGAAGCTGCTGCTGATTTGCTCATTGTGGACCCTTTTTTTCCTGTGGGCTATTTTTGCTGTGAACTCTTGCTCATGACTGTATTTAAAATTTGAGACCCTTAGCTTAATGACATTTCCTGATCTGTAACTGCTGCAAAACACTTTCTAGACACCACAAGAACACATCACAAGCTGAAGCTGAGATCTGGTTTTTATTCCCCACTTAGCCTATTTCAGTCCTATATTTAAAAGGCATATGTATATTTCCTTTGTATATTTCTTTAGGCATATTTTCTTAATAGGTATAATTCTTATTGTGTATATTGATGTAGTTTTTCCCACCCCATTTTTGGATTTGTTTTGTAGGAAATTCTAGTAGATAAGTTTCTCTTGGGGTCTGACTTCATGTTAGAACCAGGTTATACAGATTGTTTAGCTTGTTATTTTTACCACCTTATGCACCAGAAATATCCTATGGCAATGTTCCTTTTTGCATAGGCACATTAAAATGAGGAAAACTTACATAGAGAAAGAAGTTCTTATCTAATAGAGATAGGAACTCCTAAATTTTTTATTGCAGGGGTCTTTCACCCTGATCTTTTGTCATAGTGACTAAACTTAAGCTTCAGTCAATCAAATATTGGTCGTTTACCCCAAACTTTGGATCCCATCTTTAGAACTTGCATGGTTTTCTGTACCAGCACTAAGAATCAAACTCCCCCCCAAGGAGGCCCGAATGCCTTCCTGGCACCAACTTGCGCCAGGGTAGGTTCATATGATAGCCTGATGATAAGGAAACAGCAACTACTTTAAGTGCAGGTTTCCCTACCTCGCCACCTAACAGTGAAATGAAATCAAAAAGACATTCTGTGACACCCCAACTTCATCCTAGGATCTGTGCAAAAACCAAGGTTTCTAATTACAAAAGACTGACTATGACAACCATGATTGAATAGAAATTTTTCTGGGACTATAAAAAAGACAAAGATTAGACAAGCTTGTAGTCAGTCTCGTAATATCATCTCATGATATTATGTTTCATGGAGAGACATCCTATATCTCTTAGGCCAAGGTAATTCCACTTCTAATTTCCCTAACGTTTACTGCACCTATGCAAAAAAAAAAAAAAAAAAAAAAAAAACAAACCTTACCACATCTGCCGTGTCATTTTGTTATAAATTTTATTAATGTCTTCTAGATAAGGGCTACAACCTTTTTCATATAATCTTATAGCATGAATCATTTTGTTTTGCCTAATATCTCCAAGTCTTCCTACAAATTGAGAAAATAAAAAAAAAGTGGATGGGACCCAGGGACCAAGTGGTCTAATGTGCATTGAGTGGGGGGAAATGGTCAGAACTAAATACCCAAGCCAAAGTCAAAGACAATAGAATCAACAGACCCAAACTATACCAAGCTAACACAAAATGTTTACAAAATGTTACACTGGTAGTCCTAGGGTGAAAGGTGGAGGTATAGGATGCATGCTGGAAACTCTGTTGGAGGGAGATCAACACTGGTGGTGGAAATGGCAAGATTTCACTGTAAAAGACTTGTGATTCACAATGATCTCAAAAAAATTTAAAAACCTAGAATTATAAGTAATAAAAGACAATATTTAGTGAAAGATTGAGTGGTAAAAGATACCATTAAAATTTCTTTCAATATTCTTTGTCATGCAGTTAACTTTGGAACTATGAAAACAGTTTACATATTAAAAAGCAGAATTATCGGGCCCGGAGAGATAGCACAGCGGCATTTGCCTTGCAAGCAGCCGATTCAGGACCAAAGGTGATTGGTTCGAATCCTGGTGTCGCCCATGCCTGCTAGGAGCTATTTCTGAGCAGACAGCCAGGAGTAACCCCCTGAGCAAACACTGGGTGTGGCCCAAAAACAAAACAAAACAAAAAAAAGGCAGAATTATCTGGTAAGAAAGTTGTCTTTCAAAAAAATTGAATAAGAACATAACTTTCATTAATTTAGTAGCATAACATTTAGAAAAAATATTTTACTATACAAATGATATAAAATAAATATTTACATAAACAATCATAGTGGAACACATTAAAATGCAAAATTTTCTTTCATTATATCATTTTTGCCTTAAACACTATATATATATATATATATATTTGGCTATATATATTATATATAACCCGAGATTTTGTAAGCTTCAAAAATTTATGATTATATCACTTTTTTTTAACAAAAGTGAATCTAGTTGTGCAAATCAAAACAATCTAACTTAATACAAAAGAAGTTTCTAATGAGAAAAGTGCTGTCCTTAATTTTTATGTCATCTTTCAAAAATGTTTTTTTACCTTTAATAGGGAACTGCAGACAGCTTGTTAATATTTTTCTTGTTGTTATAAATAATATATACAGATAAAATTCCCCCAAAAGTAACTTGCTATCCACAAAGCATTATAATTTTTTGTGTGATTATATTTAGAAAACAAGACCCAAAAATAAGACAAAGGTCAATTGCAATGAAATGTAATTAAATTTAAAATCAATTTCTAGTGTGTTCAAAAAAATTTAATTCTTTACATTTAACAAAATTTTACAAAAGAAGTATCAGACCAAATTGAAAGTAAAACAAATTTCCATTTATCTGAGCTTTTGCTTGAATATTTCACAGTGAAATTTATCAGGTGGAAAATTTAGTTCAGCAGAAGAAAATTTACATTGCATATATTAAGTCTGAGATTCAATGACAAGCATTCACTTAACCCTCTCTCCCAATTAAAAAAAAGTTTAATTTAGTGTAATGAGTTTGTATATCTTCTTTTTCTTAGCGTTACTACCATGTATATACACACAAAATCATATTTATATGTAACATATATTTACATACTCTACGTGGCTAACAAAACTATAACTGAGAAGTTGCTTCAATTTTGCCATGGCTATCAACTGAACATTACAATTTCATGATAGCTTTAGGCTACATTTAAATCCTATTTTATAAAGAATAATGTAATATCCAGGATGTCACCTGAAAAGAGGATTCTAAATGGTGAAGAGGGAGATTGTCCAAATTATGTGTCTTGCCAAAACACAAAAAAAAACAACACAAAAAACATAATTGTATCAAAGAAGATAAATAGATAAATTCTACACTGAATCCAAAATACACACATAATATGATAGAATAAGAGCCTATATCTAAGAATATACTGTAAAAATATAAAGACAGTATTGTATAATATCCAGAGACAAATAGTCATGAGGGCCAGGAGAACCAGTTCATAGTAGGAAGCTTGCATCACAAGCTTGCAGTTAGAGTTGAGAAGGGTCTACTATGACAATAGTAGATCAGTTGGAACTGATCACTCTGGACAAGAACTGGTGTGGCTTAAAGGGGATAAAGTGACATGCATAGTACCACTACATTAACAATAGTGTAAACCACAGTGTCAAAAAAGAAGGCAGAGGCCATATATGCCTGCCTCAGACACAGGCAGGAGTGGTGAATGGGAAGGAAACTGAGGACATTGGTAACAGGAAAAGTGCATTGGTGAAAGGTGTTGTAAATTCAATGACTGAAACTCAATTATAAACTATTTTGTAATCTTGGTGTTCAAATAATTATTAAGAAAAGAAAATATGTCAGTAAAAATCAATTTCTGATCAGAAAAAAGAGACAATAATCTAAGCAAATGGGAGAGCTGAAGAAGCTAGATTGACTTGTTTTACACTAGAAACTGACACCTAGTGATTAAATGCCCATAAGCACATCAATCAAGTGAAAAGAAAGACTCTTCCAGAATTCTTTTATTATTTAAATTAATACAATGTAGAAAATAAATGACACGTGCAGAAATATAGATAATTCATATTTTGTATCAGCTTGACTCTGTCTTCACTATCAAAGCATAACAACACCATGTATAACCAGTAAAATTATTATAGTTTAATCAATAATGTTACCTGAATAACTGCTTTTAGTAATTATAGCATAATTTTCCACTATATTAAGCATGGTGAGGAATAAAATTGTGACTAAAATAGTGCTTGACAACAATTTATGACTACTGATACCTAAAAAAACTTTCTCTTCCGTAATCTTCAATCTCCTTTACACACCCTTAGCACAAACTTTTCCTCTTCCCTAGCCTTTGCTAAAAAAAGAAAAGAAAATAGAATAATTGTTGAATCCCACGATTCTAAATGAGCCAGCTATGTCAACAGACAAATGAAAATATTTTTAGATACGAGAAACTCCTTCATCTTCCACAAACCAGGCCTTAGTGTTTTAAGTTTTAACAAAACAAGTAGAAAACCAAGTAATTCAGGAAACAGTGGCGGCAACTAAAGAAGCAAGAAAAGGTAACTCCAGGATAACATCAGTGTGTGATCTGTATTGATACTAATATACTAATCCTGATTGATGAATAATAAGTGTAACTGAAATGAAATGAAAAATATGGGGGCCAGAGTGATAGCACAATCATAGGACATTTGCCTTGCATGCGACCAACCAGGATGAACCCGGGTTTGAGTCTTGGCATCCCATATGGTCCCCTGAGCCTGCCTGGAACAATTCCTGAGTGCAGAACAAGGAATAACCCCTGAATACTGCCTGGTATGACCCCCAACACAAACAAAATAAAACACAAAATAAAAAATAATTTAAAATTAAAGAAACATCTTGTTTCTGAAGTCTGGATGAAGAGAATAAGAGGCAAGGATAGTATCAAAAATCTAGTTGTACTGAGGTACCATAACTACAACCACAGGTAGGGTGATACTCCTTATTATATATATCCTCTGAGTCATGCAGAGAAATAAATTAAGTCCATCATGAAAAACCCCTTAACAGTGGGACTCTAAAGTCTTCTCAATATTTTGACAGATACTGCAAAGCCATAAATGTGTCTGACAAGTTTCTTTTTTTTAAAAAAAATACATTGTGATGGGGTGTAAAGGAGGGAGAAGTGGGATGTATGCTGGGGAAAAGGAGAGTGGAGAGAGGGACAACACTGGTGATGGGGAATTCCCTGTATTCATTGTCACTATGTACCTTAAATAGTAACTGTGAAAGATTTGTAACTCACTTTGGCCACAATTAAATAAATAAATAAATAAATAAATAAATAAATAAATATACAACTTCAGAGTCCAAAGTCATAGATTTTCATATTGGTATCTTGAACAATTCTTTAGTGGCACCAGAAATTCCCCATTTTACTACAATTGAAATATGTGTTACTGTCCTGAAAGATAGATTTTCCCCCAATAAATCAGATTTGTAATGTTCATTTAGGACGATAAATGTTAACTTTCTACCCCAGATAGAATTAATATGTTGAGATTCATTGTTATTCACAATACTTAGAGCAGCTTGCTTAGACTGTAACCAAAAAGCCCTGAACTAGAGACAGAGAGAAGCTCGATGCACTAAGGCTTTCTTTGAATGTAAGTAACCCCATGTTAAAATTCTAATATTGCATGGTCTTCAGAGTACCAGCAAACAGAACTGACCAACACCGCACAGTCTGGTAGGCATTCATCTGCCAAAAATAAAAAAAAAAAAAAAAAAAAAAGAGCAGGCGTTGAGGTAGCACAACATGTAGGGCACTTGCATGTGGCTGATCCAAGTTATATTTCCAGCAACACAAATGGTTCCCTGAGTCCTTCCTAAATTTTATACCAGAATTCAGAACCAGGTATAAATCCTAAGAAATCTCTAGGCATGACCTAGAAACCAAAAAACAACAATGGCGCCTCAATAGAGGACAAATGAGGACATGGAAAGAATTCATCTTGCAATAAAAAGAATATCTAAATTTCAGAGGAAAAATGTAAAATTATTCAATAAAATTAAATTATAAAAAGTTAAGTAAATAAATTTAAAGCACACTTACTGTTTCTTTATAATTTTTTATTTTAGTCATAGTGGCTTACATATCATTCACAGCAATATTTTAGGTACATATTAACATTGAATCAGGGGAATTCCCACCACCAAATTGTCCTCCCTCCACCTCCGCTCTGTCCTGCCTCCCATAGCTTCCACCCTCACCCCTGGGGCTGCTAGAATGAGTTGTCCCCTCCATGCCTAGCTTACTTTTTATTTATTTATTTATTTATTTTCGGGTTTTGGGCCACACCCGGCGTTGCTCAGGGGTTACTCCTGGCTGTCTGCTCAGAAATAGCTCCTGGCAGGCACAGGGGACCATATGGGACACCGGGATTCGAACCAACCACCTTTGGTCCTGGATCGGTTGCTTGCTAGGCAAACACCGCCGTGCTATCTCTCCGGGCCCCATGCCTAGCTTACTAAGTGATCTTTCAACTGTTTGGTCATGGTACCTCCATTATATCCCCCTCTAATTGGGAGGCGGGACTAGATAGTTAAGGTTATGTGGTTTTGTTTGAAGAAGAGAAAAGTAATAAAATGGGGTAAAAATCAAATATGCTGAACATGGCCAGAGTCCTTCTAGAGGCTCTCATCCTCGGTTTGAGAGACGAAGGGGAAAAAGAAGATGGAACACCACAACAGTATAAAAAGAAGCACCAAATACAATATCCAGAGAGTGCTACAGCAATAAAGATAGGCACCACATACTTGCCGTGGACTTGAGATAAAAAAACATGACAGAGCACAAAACAGAAGAAGAGGAAAGAAGAAAGAAAAATAAATAAATAAAAATGGAGACAACCAGTTCAATATTCATACCAAATCAAA
The DNA here is from genome assembly GCF_024139225.1 of Suncus etruscus. Lineage (NCBI taxonomy): Eukaryota > Metazoa > Chordata > Mammalia > Eulipotyphla > Soricidae > Suncus > Suncus etruscus. The sequence continues at coordinate 70,923,424 of NC_064851.1, read as the reverse complement.
GAAATGGACAAAAGCTAGATAGATAAAAAATAAAAAAGAATTATTTTGTGCTCTCTCTGTCTCTCTCTGTCTCTCTTTGTCTCTGTTTCTCTGTCTCTCTCTGTCTCTCTCTGTCTCTCTCTGTCTCTCTCTGTCTCTCTCTGTCTCTCTGTCTCTCTGTCTCTCTCTGTCTCTCTCTCTGTCTCTCTCTCTGTCTCTCTCTCTGTCTCTCTCTCTGTCTGTCTCTCTCTGTCTGTCTCTGTCTGTCTGTCTGTCTGTCTATCTGTCTCTCTCTCTCTCTCTCTCTCTCTCTCTCTCTCTCTCTCTCTCTCTCCCCACCTCCTGCATAGGCACAGTAAACATTGGAGTCATTCGAAAAAGAATTCCCTTGGTCTAAGAGATACAGGGTTTCTCCACCCTTGAAGTATATCATCATGGGATTAACTATAGACTCCTTTCTAGTTCATTTACTCTCCCATTGGTAAAAGCACATTACTTTTTAACAAAAAAAAATTAAAACCGCTTGATGGTTGCAAGGTACAACTTAGAAGGAATCGTTTTAGCTTCATAATGAAGGTCATATAATAAATATATCCTTAGTCATATTTAGATTGCTAAAATATGTGAACACCAACTATAAGACTTTTCATTTTGTTCTTTCAATAGTTATCTTTTGGTCACAATTCTAGGAACTGACTATAACCCATTTAAATAAACCATTAGAGAAAGTATAGATAAGTTCCAATTATAGAACAGAATTACAGGTAGTTATAGCTGCAAGAAATTAGAAGCTGTAAAAAGAGAGTAAAAGAAATGATTGGAGATCTAGTAGTAAACAATTCACTTGCCTTGCACACTGACAGTCCACCTGGGTTTAGTCTCTGTCACCACATATGGTCCATGGAGTCTTTACAGGACAGATCTCTGAGTACAGAGCCAGGAATAAGCCACAAGCATCACAGAGTATGATACAACATCCTCTCCCAAAAAATTAGTACTGTAAAGGAATATTAAAAGAGCCTGTTATGAAGTACAGTGAGTAGTGATTTCAGTAGTGATTAAATTGAAGGAGCAGGTAATGGGAAAAAATTATACTACTTAATAGTCCAATTTAAAATATCTGAAGCAAGGGGGAAAAAAGAGGGGGCGGAGCAGTGATGCAGCAGTAAGGCATTTGCTTTGCACACAGATAACCTAGGACTGCAGTTTGATTCCTAAGCATCCCATGTGGTCCTCCAAGCTAGGAGCAATTTCTGAATGCATAGTCTGGAGTAACCCTTGAGCATCACTGGGTGTGGCCCAACCCCCCCAAAAAAAACAAAGAAAACAAAGGAGCTATCAAAATTGTGAATTAAAATCCTAATCACAGTAGCATATTCATTCTTGATAAAATTCACTGCCATGCATTGTCATATGTATAAGTAAAGGTTATCCAATTTCCTATGAAAGGGTTGCTCTAATTTTTATTGATTTTTATCAAATATATAAAATCATCTAAGAATAACAAATATTGGGGCCAATGCAGTGGCGCAAGGGGTAAGGTGTGTCTGCCTTGTCCACTCTAGCCTAGGATGGACTGCGGTTTGGTCCCCCGGCATACCATATGGTCCCCCAATCCAAGGGATATTTCAGCTCAGTAGCCCCTGAGCATCAATGGGTATGTGCCCCCCAAAAAAGAATAACAAATATTTTACTACAAATAAATAAAATTTAATATGTGCAAGCAAGAGATTTATTTGCATTGATTCGTAGTTCATTATGTTCTTCATAGAATGTTTAAATATTCTTCATAAGGAGCAGCTGCATTTATTCTTCCAAGCAATTAGCAGTATTAATTGAATATTCACTGCATTCATACAATGAACTAGAAACTAGGGTATAGCAGTTAAAAGACATAAAGTTAATACAAAGTTTGATTGTGGGCTGGGGACCTCCCAAACAGAGCTAAAGAGGTCCTGCTCAGGGTCATAGTTTTATAGGCTTCTAACTCTAACTACTGCATTATGCCCTCAGCTCAGAGTTTGATATTTTTAATTTCTTTAATTTAATCACTGAGATATGCACAGTTACAAAGTTATTTATAGTTGAATTTCAGTTATACAATGTACCAGACCCTGTACCAATGCACATTTCCTTCCACCAATATCCCAGTTTATTTACCACCCTCACCCTGTCTTGCTCTGGGGAATATACTTTTCTATCTGTCTGTCTGTCTGTCTGTCTGTCTGTCTGTCTGTTTGTCTGTCTACATATATCTATCTCTCACTCTATCTCTATCTCTCTGCTTTTCCTTTTTTAATTTACATAAAATGTATGACATAATTTATATAGTTGACCATAACACATTTGTTTCCACATAAAAGCAAATTTATTAAAAATTAATGAAAAGAAAAAGTAAAAGAAAGAGAAAATATTAGGAATTAAGAAAGAAATGCAAAAGAAAAAGTTCACTAGCAAGCACATCTGTGAAAAATTACTATATCATCAGTGAAGTCATTAGAAAATGGCAGAAGGTTTATTAAGCACTTGTTGTTAGCTATCCATTCTGTTATATTGGTCTGTTCCTAAAGGGATAGCATAAAACAAATGAAATTGTCCATAAATTCAAAGCATTATTCATGATGCCATAAAATTTAGGGTACTATTTTCAGATGCCAGGACTCTTGGAAGAAGGAGGATTTGTAGGGTTCTCAGCAAATTCAAAATTGAGCAACCATATGACCCATCAACCCCTCCTTTATGTATCTACCACCAAGATAGAAAAACATTCATCCAAAGGATATATGCACACCACTAGTCATTGTAGAACTCAGTATAATATCTAAGGCTTGGAATCAACTAGATGTCCAATCATAGATGAGTGGATCATAAAGATGTGACACATATATACAATGGAATACTACATAGATGTAACAAATGATGCAATCATGCAATTTGCAGCAACATGGATGGAACTGGAATATATATGTTAAATGAGGTAAGCCAGAAGGATAAATACAGAATAATATCACTTATATGTGGTATTTAGAATAACAGCATGAATAAATGCAATGATTTAAAAGGAAGTTGTCTTGAACACCAGTGACTCCAAAATATAGTGAGAAGAAAGAAAAATCTAAATGGAAGAGAATAAACACAAGTATGAAACAATGGGGGTTAGGGGCCAAATGGCCTCAGGTGCATTGGTGGTGGAAAAAAAGGACAGACCTAAATATCCAAATCAAAATCAATAGCAATAGAATCAAAGACCCAAACTCTAACAATCTAACTTAAAATGGGGCTTTTATGCTGGCAGGCTGGGGGCAAAGTGTGGTGGCTGGGATAAACTCTAGGAACATGGTAGATGGAGGTCAACACTGTTGCTGGGATTGGCCCTGATTCATTGTATGTCTGAAACCCAACTATGAAGGACTTTGAAAATCACAATGATTTCTATAAAATAAAATTTAAAAATACCTTCTTCAAGAAACCAAAGAGTACACAAGAAAATGGAAACGCATACCAAGCTCATGGATTGGGATGATTACTATTACTACAATGGCCATAACTCCCAAATCATTGTAAAGATTAAATAAAATCACTGTAAGATTAACCATGACATTTTTATAATAGATAAAACACTCCTGAAATTCCTGTGGATTACCAAATCTGCATGAATAGCTAAAGCAATCCTTGGGATGGTGGAAGATGGGAAGCATCACTTTCAACAATTTTAAAATGTACTATAAAGCAGTCAGTCATTAAAACTGTATGGTATTGGAATAAAGACAAATCCTCAGTACAATGGAATAGACTTGAATATCCTGAGACTGACTCTCAGCTAAATGATCAATCTATATTTAATAAAGGGACAAGATATATGAAGTGAAGCAAGGAAATCCTTTCCAACAAACGGTGTGAGAAAACTGGACAACTTACTTGCAAAAAAGTGAACTCAGACTTCTTTTTAATGCCTCGCACAAATTCAAATCAAAATGGATCAAAGACCTTGACATCAGACCTAAAACCATAAGATATATAGAAAAAAATAGTAAGGATATTCCATGATGTTGAAGCTAAAGGCATCATCAAAGTTGAAACACCACTGACAAAGCAAGTGACATCAAAGAAAAACAAATGCTACTCATTCAACTAATAACTTTTCACCCCAAAGAAAATTGTGATTAGGATACAAAAGCTAACCACAAATGAGGGAAACTAACTGTTCACCCAATATCCATATGAGAAGAGATTAAATTCTAAGGTATATAAAGCACTGGTAAAGCTTACTTAGCAAGAAAAAAAATCAAAAATGGTAAGAGATGAACAGAGATATCCTCAAAGAAGGAATACAGATGGCCAAAATGCAAATGAAAAATGCTCCACATCACTAATCATCAGGAAGATGCAAATCACAACAGTGGTCTATCATCTCACAGCACAGAGACACATAGCAGGAAAAAAAAAAGAAAAGAAAGAGCATTGAATGCTGGTCTGGATGCAGGAAGAAATGGACTTTCATTCCCTACTGGCAGGAATGTAGACTGGCCCAACCTTTTTGGAAAACCATATTCTTCAAAACACTAGAAATTGAGTTCCATGTCACTCAGCAATGCTGCTTCTAGAAATATGATCTAGGAACCCAAAAACACAATGCAGAAAAGGCCTCTGCATTCCTATGTTCAATGCAGCACTATTCACAATCTGGAAAGAGTCCGATATCTGAAAACAGAAAAGGGGATAAAGAAATAATGGTACATCTACAAAATAGAACACTATGAAGCTACTAGGAAAAATAAAATCATGAAATTTGCTTATATCTATGGATGGATATGAAGAGTATTATGCTGAGTGGCATGATTCAGATGGAGAGGAAAAGGCATAGAATGATTGCACTTAATTGTGGAATATCAAAAAATATCTGATAAGGGGCCAGAGTGATAGCACAGAAGATAAGGAGTTCGCCTTGCAAGCAGCTGACCTGGATTTGTTCTCAGGCATCCCATATGATCTTCCAAGCCTGCTAGGGATAATTTCTGAGCACCACTTGTTGTGGCCCCAAAACAAACAAAAAACAAAAACATAATATGGTAATAATATCCAGAGACAATAAAGTCAAAGCCTACGAGGATCAGTCCCTGGTAGGAAACTTGCCAGCAAATGCAATGGAATAATTCTATTATGATGGAGTTGGGACAATGATAGTTAGAAATGATCACTTTGGACAAGAACTGAGTGCTGAAAGGAGAAAAAGTGATATACCTTATACCCTTTCAATAATAATATTGCAAACTACAGTGTCTAAAAGAAAATTAAGGAGAGAGATAAAGAGTAAATGTCTTATGCAGAGGTCAGGGAGATATTTGGGGAATGGAGAAAGGGAGGGAAACTGAGAACATTGGTGGCAGAAAATGTGCACTACTAAAATATTATTGTGACAGAATAATGTGGCTAACTTCAATTGTGAAAACCTTTGTGATTGTAAAAAAACTCAGCTGTGAGGCCAGAGAGATAGCATGGAGGTAGGGCATTTGTCTTGTATGCAGAAGGACAATGGTTCATATCCCGGCATCCCATATTGTCCCCCGAGCCTACCAAAAGAGATTTCTGAGCGTAGAGCCAGGAGTAACCCCTGAGCACTGCCGGGTGTGACTCTGCCCAAAAAAACCTCAGCTGTATGATGAAAAGCCTTGTAAGCTATGTTGTTTAAACACATAATTTTAATAATTTAAATTTAATTTAGTTAATTTTGTAAATTAATTTAATTTAAAGTCAATTTAATAATCCAATCTAAATTAAATTAAAATCAATAATTTAAATTAAAAATAAATGTATTTAATTTAAATTAATTTAAAATATAAAAATTAAAATAAAATAAATTAAATTATAAATAATTTACTTCAAAAATAAATTATTTTTAATCATAAATAAAAATAAAATATTATGTAAAAATTAAAAGAAAATGTAGGGTGGGCAGGAGAGGGTAGTATCAGATGTAATTTGGGAGCATTACTTAACTTAGTTCTATGCCAAGTACCTCCCTAGATGGGGGAGTTTCTTTGCTTTTCTGAATTTTAATATGATTTTCTCTTTAAAAACTCTGAGTCTGAGCATATTATTTAGTATTTTCACTTTGAAAATATTTTAAAGACCTGAGATATTAAAGATATTAAAGGCCTGGGGGGGCGGGGTGGCGCAAAGAGGTAAGGTGCCTGCCTTGCCTGCGCTAGCCTTGGACGGACCGCGGTTCGATCCCCCGGCGTCCCATATGGTCCCCCAAGCCAGGAGCGACTTCTGAGCGCATAGCCAGGAGTAGCCCCTGAGCGTTACCGGGTGTGGCCCAAAAACCAAAAAAAAAAAAAAAAAGATATTAAAGGCCTGAAATATTAAAACCTGAGAAACGTGTATGAAAATAAAGATCTGCCACCACAGCTCCTGCATTGGTAAAAGATGTGAGTTGAGAAACATTATCTAGGGTAACGCATAATAAAACAAAAAACTCAGTTTAGTATACAGTTTTGAAAAACTTATGGACTAGTTAGAACAATAACTCATTAGGTTATTGGGTCTACTCAGTTTATTGACATAAAATTTACAAATCTTAAATGCACTCATATGAATGCATATTTCAAAGATTTTCAGCAAATTTTCTGAATCTGTGAATCCTTGTCACATTCCAGTGTTAGAGCAGTTGTACCCCCAACTACATTCAAACAGAGATCTGTATTCTTTCATAGTTTTAGAAGTAGTTTCAGAAATTTCATCAAAATAGAGCTATTAACAAAACTGGGCTTACCAATCAAGAGAAAAAAAACAGATGGAAAAAGTCCTAGGAATAGTGATAAAAGAATAGTAGAATTTTGGTGGTGGGAATGTATTGTTATACTAACACAGTACACTTAAAACATACACATTTATACTCTTGTAAACCATTGTTACATCAAAAAATGCAAATGAATATCCAAAATGTGTATATTGTGTATGGTTTCTGTACTGAGAATCATGATTTTGACATTTATGCTTATTGTTGCATCTAATCAGTATTTCATTTTATTTTATTGCTAAAAAGCATTTTGTTATATAAATATACTAATTACACGACTGACATTACTTCTTTTCAATTAGTAATATAAGAGAATAGACAAATGAAAAGTAATAGAAACCTGGAGATAACAACACTGCACATTGGTGAGAAAGGCTACGAGTATTCTGTAGAAACAAACATTCCAACAGAGTGTGTGAGTCAAGGTAGGCTGCAGTTCTATCTTATATTCATTCTGAAACTTAGATTTTCTTGAACAGACACACTCAGTAGAGCATTTGACTTACATGATGGAATGAATGTAGCAAAAAAAAAAAATCAAAAGCTAGGTCTTGAAACTTCTGCCTTAAAGTAACACTTGCAGTTTCATTCATATGTCTTTGGTCAATCTAGCCACACTGTTTAATTTTTAATTAATTAATTATTAATATTATTTGAACTTTAATTAATGAGAAAAATGTGATTCTCCCCCACCAAATGGAGAAACAAATAATAAAAGCAAATAATAAAATACTTATTATAAAATGTAAAATGCCATACTCACTGAGATAATAAATGCTCCTCAACAGGACGAGAAAATTCTGTGGAATGACAAAATTCATTTATCTATAAACACAGTTTTTTTTTAAAAAAAAATAACCTACTATCTGCTATCTATATGTATCTCTTATCATCATCAAGCAGCAATCTGGTCATGTTAATACAATAGTAAAATAAATAAATAAATTCAGTACCCTGAGACTCATGTTTGAAACTGGCACAATTTTACCACATTAAACTGCCTAAAATAAGGCATAAAATCACCTGTTTAAAAAGATAAGAGGGGCTGAAGAGATAGCATGGAGGTAAGGCATTTGTCTTGCATGCAGAAGGTCGGTGGTTTGAATTCCGGCATCCCATATATGGTCCCTTGAGCCTGCCAGGAGCAATTTTCTGAGCATAGAGCCAGGAGTAAAGCCTGAGCATTGCCAGGAGTGAGCCAAAAACAAAATAAATAAATAAATAAGTAAGTAAGTAAGTAGTAAGTAAGTAAATAAAATAAATAAATAAATAATAATAAATAAATAAATAAAAAATACAAATAAAAAGATAAAGAGAGAACAAGGGCCAGAGTGATAGCACAGCGGTAGAGCGTTTTCTTTGCACGGGGCTGACCCAGGACGGACCTAGGTTTAATCTCGGCGTCCCAAAATGGTCTCCCAGCCAGAGCGATTTCTGAGCACATAGCCAGGAGTAACCCTGAGAGTCACTGGGTGTAGCACCCCCCCAAAAAAAAGATAAAAGAACAGACGCCACCTTTTTCATATAAGAAACTGAAATATCAAACTGCAAAGGACACAGAGACTGAAGCCCTTTTGGGTTCTTTTCTTCTTTCTTCTTTCTTTTCTCTTTCTTTCTGTTTCTTTTCTTTTCCTTTCTTCCTTCTTTTCTTTCTTTTTTCTCTCATTCTTTTTTCTCTTCTTCTTTTTTGTTTTGTTTTATTTTGTTTTGGGTCACCTGGTGACATTCAGTGCTTACTCCTGGCTATGCACTCAGAAATAGTTCCTGGCTCAGGAGACCATATGGGACGCCAGGTATCAAATCTAGGTCCATCCTGGATCAGCCACGTACAAGGCAAACGCCTTACCGCTGCACTATCTCCGACCCCCTCATTTACCTTTTCTTAAAGAATACAGAGAGTTCATAATCAAACAGCACTATGATCTGGTCCTGTGGGTCTAAGACCTCAACTTAGAAGACAAACCCAACTCTTCTCCTTTTCATCCCATTTTCACCTTTTTTTCCTCCCACTTGGCAGTATTTATGCTGTTATGAAATCATCTCTAGTTTTAAATTTTATTGAGATGTTTGACTAAGTCTAAGTGGTCAAAACAATAGTAATCCCCTTGTCTGTCATACTGAGTGTTTTCTTCTGAGTGGATTCTCAATTTGTAATATCAAGGGGCTGATAATTTTACAATTCTTTAAATTATAGTTTTTTTTTGCAAATAATTCTGTCTTTAATTCATTTCTCTATTACTATGTATTACCCAGAAAAATCAAGATGCTCTCTACTCTTTGCTTAAAAATTTCCCTTGTTAAATATTCAATTTCTTCATTTGCAAGTTTTAATATTCCACAAAATACTGTTTAAAAAATACAATTCACCTGAGCACAGAATTAGATTGTTGGGTTGTGGGCCCAAAACTCAATAGCTCCCACCCTCTTTCCCCAAATATAACTCATTTAAATCCTTTTTCTCTTTATTACTAGGATAGACTTTTATCCAATTTTCAATAACACACTTTTTTATTTCTTTATGAAACTTCAACAGAATGATCTATATTTTCATATTTCTACTAACATTTGATTCATAGCAGCCTTTAAGATAGAAGTTTTCTGTATAGCTCTCCTCTTTTCTTCTGAAGCTCTTACTCAGATTGTATTTTAAAATATATTTATGAAAATTTAATACCTTTTCCTAGTATGCTCCTCAAGACTCTTCCAAATTCTAATACTACCTAACTCCAAAAGTTATCCACTTCTACTTTAGTTTATATCTTCATATTAATTTCTACCTCTACTTATTCATGTTTCTATAATAGAATACTATTTATTTAAGCACATAAAAATGTAGATTTATTTCTAGATGCTCTGAAGATGTTATATATACATATATTCTAGATTTTAAGCATGGTGAGATTCTGATATGAGCTTTCTTCTTGGGCTGCAGACTACCAACTTGTTATGTCTTCACCTGTGAAATTAGAGAAATTTCTGGAATATCTTACTACCAACTTGTTATGTCTTCACCTATGAAATTAGAGAAATTTCTGGAATATCTTATAAGGAAATTGATCCCATATTTTGGGATCCACCCTCATAAATTAATCATTTCCTGAAAGCTCCACTGCCTACTTTTCTTAACATCATTTTTTTCTAATGCCTCAAGTGTAATGTTCTGTCAGTTTTGTGAATAGCAATGAATCGGCAGAAAAATGGAGTTGAGCTCTATCTTTCCTATCTGTTAATTTCATCATATTAGAAGTTGGAATTCTAATACATAAATTTGAAGGAAGAAAAAATATTTATCCCATAACATCAGTCAAATATTTCCCCATTCTATAGTAATAAAAGAAAATATGTATATAATAACAATCTGAAATGATCTGTTTAGAAACACTATGGTCACAATTTCATTTACTAGTAAGTATGTGTTTCTAATGTAGCATAGAAGAAATTTTACTATAGTCTTGATGAAACTGCAGATTTCTGTGAAATTGCATAAACTTCCAAATATACTAGAATATAGCCCTAATATTTGGTGACACAGAAGTATGTGAGTACTGGAACATACATATATAATATGTTAAAAATTTGATTTGATACTGAATAAACTAAGTATTAATTCTTGATAAAAATAAATTTCATTTATTTCAACTCCATATTTAAAACTAATTGTAAGTTTCTAACTCCATTTTGGACTATCCAAAACAAAGGATTATTCTAAGTACTTTTAAATACAAAGATAAGAATTAAAATACTAATAATATGAAAGGCTCAATAACTTCTATATAAATAAAATATTACCTCCTCTTTTTAAAACACCACATGCTTAATAAAATATTCCTGAGAACAACTTTCTGCAATACTGATGATTGATCCTATTGGCATAATTTTTTGTTTTTGTTTTTGGGCCACACCGGTGACACTCAAGGGTTACTCCTGGCTATGCGCTCAAAAATTGCTCCGGACTTGGGGGACCATATGGGATGCCAGGGGTCAAACCCAGGTTCGTCCAGCCATGTGCAAGGCAAACACTCTACCACCGTGCTATCACTCTGCCCCTCTGCATGATTCTTTTATCTCTTTTAATATTTATTTGGTAACTATATAGGTAGAGTAGCCACTGATGCTAATCTAAAAATGGCATTTTGTTTTGAAAACTGTAAGGTACACTTTTTAATGTCACTTGCACTTGAAAATAAAACAAATTAAAGTAAGACAAACACTACATTTGAAAACAACTTCTCACCAATTTGTAATAAAAAGAGTTCTAAATGATTATTCCAGGCAATATAAATATGGGCATATTAATATATTTTATTTAAAATATCTAGATAAATATATTCTCAGCATATCTATAAGAATATATATGCTTAAAGTCTTAGAATTTCAGAAAAGATGTCCATTGTAGTCAGTCTTATTCAATAATTTATAAAACAAAATAAGAAAAAATATAGCTGTATCTCACTATCTATGTATTACTGGCTTCTCATTACTACTTACAAGATAAATCTGGCTATTGTCTGAATTACTATTGTTCACAAGGCTGATGGAGTATTATAGTGAGGCATCAATATTAATTGTTCCATAGCTGTTCTCAATTTACCTCCAGCTTCCCAAATGTTACTAGCAGATAGTGGTTTAATGTCAAGAAAGAAAAAATTTGGGGCCGGAGCAGTGGCATAGGGCATAAGCCTTGTGTGCGCAAGCATAGGACGGACCATGGTCCAACCCCCCGGCACGTCATATATGGTCCACCAAGCCAGGGCGATTTCTGAGCTATGCATAGCCAAGAGTAACCCCTGAGCATCATGGGTGTGGCCCAAAAACAAAAAATTGAAAAAAAAATGAGAAAGAAAGAAAAAAGAAAGAAAGAAGAAGAAAGGAAAATAAGAAAAAGAGAAAAAGAAAGAAAAGAAAGAAAGAAAGAAAGAAAGAAAGAAAAGAAAGAGAAAGAAAGAAAGAAAAGAAAGAAAGAAGGGAGAAAGGAAAGAAAAGAAAGAAAGAAAGAAAGAGAAAGAAAGAAAGAAGAAAGAAAGAAAGAGAGAAAGAAAGAAAAGAAGGAGGAAGGAAGGAAGGAAGGAAGGAAGGAAGGAAGGAAGGAGGAAGGAAGGAAGGAGAGGAAGAAAGAAAGAAAGAAAGAAAGAAGAAAGAAAGAAAGAAGAAAGAAGAAAGAAAAGAAAGAAAGAAAGAAAGAAAGAAAGAAAGAAGAAAGAAAGAAAAAAGAAAAGAAAGAAAGAAAGAAAGAAAGAAAGAAAGAGAAAGAAAAGAAAAGAAGGAAGGAAGGAAGGAAGGAAGGAAGGAAGGAAGGAAGGAAGGAAGGAAGGAAGGAAGGAAGGAAGGAAGGAAGGAAGGAAGGAAGGAAGGAAGGAAGGAAGGAAGGAAGGAAGGAAGGAAGAAAGGAAGAAAGAAAGAAAGAAAGAAAAGAAAGAAAGAAAGAAAGAAAGAAAGAAAGAAAGAAAGAAGAAAGAAAGAAAGAAAGAAAGAAAGAAAGAAAGAAAAAAGAAGAAAAAGAAGAAAGAAAGAAAGAAAGAAAAGAAAGAAAAAGAAAGAAAGAAAAAGAAGGAAGGAAGGAAGGAAGGAAGGAAGGAAGGAAGGAAGGAAGGAAGGAAGGAAGGAAGGAAGGAAGGAAGGAAGGAAGGAAGGAAGGAAGGAAGGAAGAAAGGAAGAAAGAAAGAAAGAAAGAAAGAAAGAAAGAAAGAAAGAAAGAAGAAAGAAAGAAAGAGAAAGAAAGAAAGAAAGAAAGAAAGAAAGAAAGAAGAAAGAAAGAAAGAAAGAAGAAAGAAAGAAAGAAAGAAAGAAAGAAAGAAGAAAGAAAGAAAGAAAGAGAGAGAGAAAGAAAGAGAGAAAGAAAGAAAGAGAAAGAGAGAAAGAGAGGAGAAAGAGAGAAAGAAGAAAGAAAGAAAGAAAGAAAGAAAGAAAGAAAGAAAGAGAGCAAGAGAAAGAGAAAGAAAAAAAGAAAGAAACGAACAAACAAAGAAAGGAAGAAATAAGAAGAAAGAATGGAAAGAAAGAAGAAAGAAAGAAAGAAAGAGAAAGAAAGAAAGAAAGAAAGAAAGAAAGAAAAGTTTTGAGTGAGGAATTAAATATTGATTGGGAAAGATTAAAACATAGAATTAGATGACATTATAAATTGCATATTAAAGAGAATAGATAGCCCAGATTATAAAGGAAAGGAGAGTACTTATTTCTGGCTTTTTACTTTCTAAAAGTTACTGAAAAAAGTTTACCTAAGTTGAGTCATTATGAATTGGGGCCAGGAAAGTTTTTATAGAAAAACTTCTTGACCAAAGATTTTAACTAGCCAATTGTTTCACAATCAGTTCTTTGAGACAAGAGATCATCAAGAACAAATATTTTCTCAAGTACTAATGAAAGTGAACTTTTACCTACTTTTACCATGTAACAACCCCCTACCATATGATTTACTTCGTAACTTCTTCATCATTCTTATATCTCTTTTTTGTTTACATACTTCCCCTGCCTTTGGTACTTCCTTGAGATATATTTCGAGTTTCTGCCTAAGTCTGTGCTCTATGAATTGCAGTTCTTTGATTCTAATCAAAAAAAAATTTGATCCTAAAAAAATAAATAAATAATGTGCTTTGTCTTTTAGTTGCCTTCTGATTTTTAGGTTGATGCAAGTCAAAACTTCTGTATTTAAATAGCAGTATTGAATATTACAGATGCTACATGTATGCTACACGTATAAGCTTTTCCACAATACCTAAAAAATACTCTATTATCTTTCTCAAGAACATTTTCCCAAATATGTAAAAGATTGTTTTTGAGCAGTTTACGAAAATGCAGTTTGGTGTGGGGTTTAGCCTTGACTTGTCTATAAGCAATCAAAGGAAACCTAGAAAAAAATTTCTTAAAGAAAATAAGAAACTTTTACTATCTCTGTTTTGCTTACATAAATTCCCTTTCAGAAATGATTGATAAGGATGTTAAAGAATGATTCCATCTTAATTCCTCTAAATAAACACTAATAGGGAAAATCTAACAGTAACTGCACTCTATCTACCAAAAGTTATAGGTCTCCAAAATTCATTTCGGTTTCAAAAATTGATTCTCTTCTTAAAGTGGTCTTAAAAAGCCTTGAGGAAAATAAAACCTCGGGTGGTAGATAACTTACTTATCTGAACTTTGGTTTCCACATCTTTAAAATAAAAAAAAATATATTCTCTCATAAGTATTGCTGTAAGGATTAAATATTATAATACACATTTTTAAAACCTGAACAAAATCAACTTCTCAAGAAAAAAACTTTGAAGTTGGAAATAAGAAAATTTCCTGACAAGAAGTATATAATGATAATATACTTTATTTGCTTACTGGTTAGCTAATCCCTAGAATAAATACTTCAATATCACTTTTCCCCATGTCTTTGAGTTATTTCTCTAAACTTCTTTTGTCCAACCAGAAGCAAATGGATAAATAGTCTGATTCATATTGGATCTTCCTTGTGTAGAGAAAGCATGGTAGAAACAGATAAAGAATGAATTTGGGAAGGCAAATGGAATATGGCTGACACATTACATTTTCATTGATTTTCTTGAATACCAAAAAAGTAGCACAGAGCCCTTGAAAAGAATTTTTGTTTTGCTTTGGGGCCACATTTAATGATGCTCAAGGCTTACTCTTGGCTTTGTGCTCAGGGAACTATATATAATGCCAGGGATCAAACCCTTTTGGCAGTGTACAAAGCAAGAACCTTAACCCCTATTACAGCCCCTTATCATAATATTTATAGTGTAGTACTCTTTTTCTCCAGTAAATTTCTGTCAATATAACTACCACACAACTCTCTCCCAAAGCAATAGGATAAAAACACTCTAGAAATCCTCCTGATTCTCCCTCAATCTTAGCTTCTCTCTATTCTCCATTTTCTGCCTCACAACATTATCCAGAGAAGTGTGGCAATGGCATAGCTCTCCAAAAAATATATAGAAAAAAGGAATAAACTAGACAAGCAAGTACAATATCCACTATCCTGAATAGGTAAAGCCAGTCACTAATAGTCATTTGATTTTCTTTTCCAATACAACTGCAAATGACTTCAAACAACTATTTCCAAGTTTTGCCTGTTCTATATACTTCCTAATTCACACACACACACACAAACACACACACACACACACACACACACACACACACACAAACTACTAGAGCAATTGCTCTTAAAAATATCAAGATCACTGATGCCGTGCTCTGGATTTTATCCTTCTCCCTGCTATTTCAAAAGACTTAGTGGGTATATATATTTTTTTTCCTTTATATCTTTCTTAGGTGGATTTTCTTAATAGGTATAATTATTATTGTGTATTTCCTTATGTAGATGTAGTTCTCTCCCACTCCATTTTTGGATTTGTTTGGTAGGAAACTCTAGTAGACAAGTTTCTCTTGGGTTCTTAGTTCATGTTAGATCCAGATTATAGGGATTGTTTAGCTTGTTATTTTACCTTTACATGTACTAATAGGGATAAAAACCCCTAAATTTTTTATTGCAAGGTGGCCTTTCATTCTGAACATTTCTCACAGTAACATGATTTAAGCTTCAGTCAATCAGACATCACCATTCACCCCTGATTGTTGGATCCCATCTTTGGAACCAGCACAGCTTTTTGCACCAGCACCAGGAACTGAATTTCTATAAGGAAGACCTTAATGTTACCCTGGCAGCAATTTGCTCCAGGGTGGGTTCACATAGCACCCTAACGACTTGGAAACATCAACAACTTGCTTCCAGGATGTGTATTCCTGCCTCGCCTCCTAACAGTGAGATGAAACTATAAGATGCTTCATGACACCCTAACTTTGACATATGACCTGTGCAAAAACCAAGATCTCTAATTAATGAAACCTGACTGTGACAACCGTGATTATGAAGAATATTTTCTGGGACCATGAAGGAAGACTTCAGGGCTAGACAACTTAATATGCCTGGAGCCTGTATTTGGTCTATGGCAGGATGTTTCATGGGTAGGGACATTATGTTTTCAGGCAAAAGGTTTTTTCTTTCTATTTTCCCCAACTTTGTTGTGCCTATGCCAAAAAAAAAAAAAACTTGCCTCCCC
This sequence comes from Suncus etruscus, assembly GCF_024139225.1. NCBI lineage: Eukaryota > Metazoa > Chordata > Mammalia > Eulipotyphla > Soricidae > Suncus > Suncus etruscus. The sequence goes on along the minus strand of NC_064851.1, from coordinate 70,907,578 downwards.
TTTTTGTCTTTTAGGTAGGGGCTCCCACCTATTTCTTAGAACATAGAGACATGAGTTACTTTGTGTTATTTCATATTTATGCATTTATCTATAAAATTAAGGGGGGAAGGAAAATAAAGAAAGGCTTAAGGTTAGGAGCCAGTTGGTCTCAGGTGCATTGTTGGAGACAAAAAAGGACAGAACTAAAGAACCAAGACAAAGTCAACAACAGAATCAAAAGAACCAAACTATAAAAATCTAAACTTAAATAGGCCTGTTATACTGTTATACTCTGGGAACATTGGTGGAGGGAAGTCAACACGGTGGTGGGATTGGCCCTGATATATTGTATGTATGAAAACCAAGTATGAAAGACTTTGTAAATCACAATGGTTTTAATAAAATAAAATTTAAAAAATAAAGAGCAACTCATTTTCAAAAAGAAATCCAATTCTTAATCCTTTATAAAACATTTAAATAGCTTTCTATAGTAATTGAAGTTATGGGGAAGTCAACATTTTTTCATCATTCCTTATATACCTAAGGACCTTTGTTATGGTGATGTCACTAGTTATTTCATCAAGTGTACAATCTGGTTCTTCTCTTAAAGAACAATGCTATCATCTACTAAAAAAGTTAATAGAACTCTGCTGAATGCAGAGCTGTCAACCAGGTAAACACATAAGTAAGCCTATCTCCTGGAGTCACACAGAGCAAGGAGTAAATGCAGTCACATACAGTGAAGTCTGGCCAATATCAGAATGAACAGATGGTAAACCTTATGAGTATTTTAATAAATGGTTAGTAACTGGCTGAGATCAATTCATTGTAAACACCAATGCAGGATAAACCCTATAAAAGTCAGCATAGAAAAAGGAGCATGTGTGTTGCCTGCCCAAGCATGTGTTGTCTGTATACACATACTGCCCACATCTCCCCTCTTGAGTTATGTATGTACTTTCATGCTGTAATGCTGGGACTTGTAACAGGGCTCTCCACCTTTGGAGAAGACTGAGCTCTCCCTTGAGTATGTTACTCATCTTTCTCTCCCTCACTCTCTTTTATTCTCTCTCCCTCCCCCTCTCTCTCTCTTTGCCTCCCCCTCTCTCTTTCTCTCACCCTTTCCTCAGTACCTCCAAATAAAATCTGTTTTTATTTCAAGAAAAATGGTTAGTGTTTTAGACCACATAGTTTGAGTATTTTTTTAATTCTGTTTGCTTCTTGGTTTTACCCCCACTGTCCATGGGGACAGGTTTTTGTTGTTCAATAACTGCTACATAGTAAATTCTTAATTATACATAACAATTTTAAAAATCTAAATGTTTTCCTTCACACACTCTGATTTGTAAAATTACTTCTGAAGGGGTATCATGAATAACACTTTATCTTCTTTCAGCACCCAGTTCTTGTCCATAATGGTCTTTTCCACTTGTCATTGTCATAGTGATCCTTTCTCTGCTCTTACTACACAACCTTGCTTTTTGTGGCAAACTTCCTACTGTAGATTGGTCCTCCTGTCACTCATCTCTATTATCTTTGTGTATGTGGTGGGGAAATGTGCACTGGTGAGGGCTGAGTGTTGAAACATAAGACCACCAACTACAGAAGACTGATTAAAAATAACAGTGATAGAACAGAACTTCTGGAACTGTAAAGAAAAACTCCATCCTAAGGTCCATCCTATGACTTGTGCAAATACTAAGATCACTAGCTACAGAGGACTGATTTTATGATCCACAACAAAGCGGAAAACTTCCAGACATCACAAAAGGATGTAGGGGAAAATAAAGGGGCATGTACGAAGCCTGTAGTTATACCCATGACAGTATACTTCAAGGGTGGAGAAACCCTGTATCTCTTAGGCCAGGGGAATTCCCTTTATAACCTCCCCTATTTTTACTGTGCCTATGCAAAAAAATTAGCACAAAATAATTTATTTTGTAATTGTTGTTGCTTGTTTTTGTTTTCTTTTCTTTGTCTTTTCTTTTTCCTGTGCTTTGATTCATCTTCATTTCGGGACTGTGATTAGTGTTTGTTTGTTGTCTTTATTACTGTGGTGCTTTTCAAGTTTTTTTGTTTGTTGGTTGGTTTGTTTTTGTTTTGTTTGTTTAATTTTAGTTTTGTATTTTGTATTTTTGTATTGTGTTTATGTTTTCCTTCCTTTTCCCCTTTCTTTCCTTAAACTGATTTTTATAGTCTCTAAAAGGACTCCTATTTTTTGCTTGTTTGAATTCTTACCTCCCCCCTTTTTTTTTTCTTTTTGTTCTTACCTTCAAATAGAACCACATAAAATGAACTATCTTGTTCTGCCTCACAAGTTGAAGGGGAAATAAGGGAGGACACCATGACCAAACATGCTTATGAACATTGAGTAGAAATAAAAATGATAGGACTTAAACACCAAATCCAAAGCCAACTACAACAGAATCAATACCAATCTACAACAAGCTAGACACAGATGGGACCACTTAGACTAGCAGCCCAAGGGGGAGAGGCAAAGGAGGGATGATATGGGACACACGCTGGGAACAGGGGTGGAGGGAGGACAACATTGGTGATGGGAATGCCCCTGATTCAAAGTCACTATGTACCTAAAATACTACTGTGAATGATTTGTAATCCACTTTAGTCAAAATAAAAATTATTAAAATAAAAAATAAAACTCTATCATGAACAATTATGTGTATATCTCACAGTTTTTAATTAAAAATATTGTTATTAAATATTTTAAATCTAACTTACATAAGGCCCTTTGTAAAGCACCATTTAAATGTTCAGCCTTGTTCTATGATTACTAATCCTGTTTCTTTTGCAGTGTAGTAAAAGACTGATCAGTGCTCTGCAAACAACAGTACACTTTCACACCTTTGTGCTTTTCATATTAATTGAGGGGCAGAAAAGAAGATTGAAGCTAACAAGTACAAGTAATCTACAATGTCTCTACATTTTTACATAGGCTTATCCATTAAACCTTGAAAATTACCCTATAAAACTACATTAACTCCTTTTTATGTATTAGAATATTGTACACAAAAAGGTTAGCTAGATAAGTAACAACTAATAATCACAACATATCAAAGTTTATGATCTCCTGTTTGATCACCAAGACAATGAACTAAGATAGGATTTTTTTCAAAATTATATTGTGAGTGCTTTCAAAAGCACTAACATGTTGGATACAAAAAATTTTCAGAAGGAATGACAATGGGCTTCCATAATATAGTTGCCTTTCATCTATACTCCTGTATTTGCACACAATCATATTTGTTTTCTCTGTACTATTATTTCTTCCTGGAACATCTTTTTAATCTTATTAAATCGCACTCATCATTCAAGGTCATGCTAAATAACTAATCTTCTCAATGAATGTTAGGAATCTTACAAATAGAAATAAATGCCCTCTCTCAGATTCAAAGACATTTTGTTGAAGCATTTATCATTGTAACTTAAACTTAGTTATGTGTCTTTCACTTTTCCCAGTGACCTAATTGTGCATGAGAACCATGCTTTATTCCTTTGCAGCTCTGAAACTTGCCGCTATAGCACACTAAATGCTCACTAAATGTTTGTGAAATTGCAGTAGTATTTCAACTGTTTGACAGGACATGGAGAAAAAAATGCATTTATGAAGGCAAAGAGTAAAAATTGAGCTGTAATAATAGCACAGAGGGCAAGGATCTTGTCTTGCACATCTACTCAAGCTCAACCCTCACATCCTATATGTTGCATGTAAACATCACGAAGAACAATCCCAAAGTGACTCAGAAGTAAGCCCTTCATAACGTTGGCCAGTCCTTATAGTCATCATTTCTATTGTCTTTGTGTATTATTACATAATGTCTATTATTTTTCTTAAAACCCATAAATGAGTGATACTATTTTGTGTCTATGTCTCTCCCTCTCAATTATTTCACTCAGAATAATAGTTTTCATGTCCATCCATGTATAGAAAAAATTCATGACTTCATCTCTCCTGATGGCTACATAGTATTCCATTTTGTAAATGTACCACGGTTTCTTTAGCCATTCCTCTGTTGTCAGGCATATCACAAAGAGCAGAGAATCCAGTTAGAGAAATAACTACACTGACAACTTTCATGACAATGTTAGTGAGTGAAAGACGTAGAATGCCTAGAATGGGTGTTGGACCATATCAAATGCTTTCTCTGCATCTATTGATATGATCATATGGTATTTTTGTTTTGGGGTTTTTTGGGGGGGGTGTTGGGCCACACCCAGTGATGCTCATGGGTTACTCCTTGCTTTCCTGGAATGAAACCTACTTGGTCATGGTGTATGACCTTCTTGATGAGGCATTGGATCCCATTTGCTAAAATTTTGTTGAGAATCTTTGCATCCATGTTTATTAGGGATATTGGTCTGTAGTTTGTTTTCTTTTTTCTTTCATTTATTTATTTATTTATTTATTGCAGTATCTCTGGTTTTGGTAAGAAGGTGATGTTATCTTTATAAAAAAAATTAGGGAGTGTTCCTTATTTTCGATTTCATGAAAGAGCCTGAAAAGAATTGGTAGTAGTTCCTCTTGAAAGGTTTGAAAGAATTTATTAGTGCAGCCATCAAGAGAGATGAAGTTTTCATGAAATTTTCCTATACATAGATGTACATGGAATCTATTATGCTGAGTGAAATAAGTCAGAGGGAGAGAGATAAACACAGAATAGTTTCACTCATCTATTGGTTTTACAAAAAAAAAAAAAAAGACACTATAGTAATAATGCCCAGAGACAACAGAGATGAGGGCTAGAAGGTCTGGCTCTCAAAGTGAAGGTCACCACATAGAGTGATGCGTTTAGAGAGATGACTACACTAGCTATCATGACAATGTTAATGAGTGAGAAAAGTAGAATGTCTGTCTTGACTACAGGCAGGGGGAAGGGAAGGAGGGAAATGGGGGGCATTGGTAGTGGAAAGGTTGCACTCGTGAAGGGGCATATTCTTTTAATGATTGAACCCCAACTACAATTATGTATGTAATCATGGTGCTAAAATAAAGAAATTTTTTTTAAAAAAAGGAAGTAGAATGCCTGTCTCAAAAACAGGCAAGGGGTTGGGGAAAAGGTGCATAGGTAGTGGGAATGTTGCAATGGTGAAGAGGGGGTTGTTCTTTTTTTTTTTTTTTTAACTAAAACCCTGTTATAAACATGTTTGTAATCATGATACTTAAATAAAGATATTTATAAAAAGAACTAAGTCGTGAGCATGGTTCACAAAAGCTTAGGGTTACTGACTTTGGTTAAGAGATACTCATTGCAATTCCCATTCTCCAGCTATCTCTAAATAAGACTTGTTCTCAGTTTTATTTTACAGTGTCAAGTAATTTTCAATGAAATTAATCCCACAAATTAAAAAAATTAAACCTTCTAAAGAAGATAAACAATAAGAGCAGTGTCTTGGTAACTGAAAATGTATTTATGAATTTGCACAATAGAGGAATAGAGTGACTAACATTTCACTAAATAGAATTATTAGCAAAGCAAATATTTATTTTCTCATGCTTAAAGCTTAACACTTAAACTTTTACCTTGTTGGTTACTTAGCAGAAATAAGTATTTATGGCTGTGAATTTTAAAAGAAATGTCAAGATAGTAGAACTGGTACTTAAATGTGAATATTGAAAGTGAATACGTTAAAAAAATTTGACGGGTAATATTTTCTTAGCAAAAATTAAAATAAAAATGAGTAAGAGGTATATTTTAACTAATTTTTCCAAAGATAAGGCCTATAATTATTAGCTTTAATTTAGGCTGCCCAAAGAACTGTGGCACCTTAACTATATATTTCAATTTGACATAATATATACCTATATATTTGTGTATACATGTGTATATATTATTTTTATGTGTATATATATGTGTATATATATTTTAGTGTAATAATTTTGAATTATCTGATTAAGTTAGTCCCTTACCCATATTCATTTTAGAACTTTTCCTATTACCACTTTGGTCAGATGTATCAAATCTGGTAATTAT